>NC_064284.1:34215266-34250688 GCF_019186545.1 Solanum stenotomum | reverse complement strand
CCCACCCCTTTCCAAATATCTTTAAGAAAAAAAAAAAATTCTACCCCACCTCATTTACCCCTTTGCTCTCAATTTTATTTTATTTTTACATTTTTCTTGTTTTGTGTTAGATATATACATATGTTTTTAGGAAAGTATTTTTTTTACTTGCATATTGAATATAACAAAAATGAAAATTTTATTTTTAGAAAAATCGTACGGAAAATAGAAAATATTTTTCCTTAAAACATATGGTATATATCTAAGACAAAATGAGGAAAGTGAAAAAGAAAAAAAAATTCTTAAAAAATATATTAATTTGCTTTTTTTTAGATTAAAGTACTTTAATCTTTCATTTTTAACTAATACTAATAATTTATCTAATTTTTTTCAAAATGGAATATTTTGTCCATGTGAAGTGTCAATGTGTCAATTATTTTAAAATAAAAGAGAGTGTATTACCACACCATCAAGAGAGTGTATAGAAGAGAGGTGTGTTTCTCCAACTTATAGTTTAGGTATGAAACTCACCCTCTCAATAGTTTAGGTATGAAACTCAATAAAATGAGATAATTTAGATGTTTTTTTAACACTTATCTCGTAGTATTATTGTAGTTTCTTGTTATTCGCTTATTGTTACTATTTATTGTTTTTTTGCACCCCTATTACTGTCTTATTTTTGTTGTAGTTATTCTACTTTTAAGAATATTCAGTCATGGTTTCTTTAGTATTTTACCGTGGTTTCTTCACTCCCGTTATTTTCTTTTTCTGAAATGTTTTTCCTTGAACCGAGAGTATTGGAAACAGTCTCTCTACCTTCCTAGGTAGGTAGCCTTACACACTACCTTGTGGGATTAAACTTGGTATATTGTTCTTCTTCTCCAATAATTATGAGACTTAACTGAATTGATTTGATATTAAAATCTCTCTCTATTCTAGCTATTTCTTTCGGTCTAAACCTCTTTTTCTCGATTGCATTTGTCTTTCACTCTCTCTCTATTTGTCTTCGTTGTCTTCTCTTTTTTGGATAATGGTGTTATATATTCCCAATACAAGAGCCTCGACTGATCCACCTCTCCCACAAGCAAAATTAAGCACAAAGGGCTTTAACAAAAATAGTAACTTACAACAATAGAAGCCTTACCCCTAATATGATCAATTTCAGCACTTTCCTAAAACCATGTACCTTCCCATCCTTTTCAAAGATTGTCTGCCACCTGTCAGGCTTAAGCATTTTGCTCATCTGTATCATCAAAAACACAAGAAAAATATTCCCAGCATGAATGTTGAGTTTACCATAAATAGCACAAAGAAAAAGTCAACAGTGTAGAAGTTGAGTTTACGAAGCAAAAATTCCTATGTTGTTATTAATCAAAAAAAAGGAAGAAAGTAGCAGACCTATGAATAAGTACTGTATTCTATGATACTTCCTCTAAAGAAATCATACTCCCTCCTTCCCAATTTATGTGATGTAATTTGACTGGACATTGAGTTCAAGAAATATGGGAAGACTTTACAATATTCCAAAATTACCCTTCAAATAAATGAATTTTTAAATAGAAAAGTACACTTTTGTGGATTATTTGCCAAATAAGCGGACCCAACATGGGTAAAATGTCGATAGTGTCATTAAATATTTATGAAATAAGAAATGTGTCATTCTTTTTTAGATTGATTGAAACGGAAAGTGTGTCGTATAAATTGGGATAGAGAGAGTAATATTTTCTGAACAACTAATATTAGCAAGCAAGAATAAACATGAATTCTCCAATTCAAGTAATAGACTCGAGCAAAAGTGTTTCTTGAATTCTTCTAAATGTTACTTCATTACATTAAATGGGTGAACCACTAGAGACAAGCTTTATTCAGATATATTCAAAGGGTCCTTTAATGATGGCCAATTACTTCTTTTTTTTCTTTTTTGATAGCAAGCAAACAAATTAGTGTTGCAAGTGGCTGAACTGCCAAATTCAGGAAATTATCCTGCTGATAAAAAATTTATGGGTATTTACAACTTCTATATTAGCACTTGATATTCTGTTTTATTTAAACTAATAAAAAAAAAATAATAGCACTTGAAGGTTGGTAGCTTCTCCAACTAAATCCTTTTAGTGTCTGGATGATAAATCTCTGCCAGTTGATAAACAAATCAAGAGCAGAATATGATGGGCTCCAAGCAGAGATGTGATATCATATGGATAAGAGGTATGTCTCTTTCGTTTCAAACACCCTCCACAAATAAAGCTAAAACTTCTGATTCAATATTATGATGAGGATAAAGCTCCTGAGATTAAAAGGTTGTGCATACGATGATAGACCTTATTTGCTTAACTTGATGATGAGCAAGATGAAATTTTGTCCTAGCACCACCCTCTATCCTTTTCCTAGAGTGTTTATTTTTTATCAAGTCAGCAAACTATATTAATCAACATGCCAAAATTGGCTGTATACAAGAAGTATACCAAAACGTAAAGAACCTACAAAACGGCATGGTTCTCTACATGAGTGCACCAAAAATAAATAAGGGAGCGGTTTCTACTCCTTCAAAGGCCATCCCTAGTTCTCTCTCTCTCTCTCCAAACAATCCACATCAAAGCCAGAGGAACCACACTCCATGCCGTGCACTTCCTCCCATTTCTTATAGCTTTGCAGCAAAACAAAAGTTCCTTTACAGATCTGGGCATCATTCAGGACATATCAAACCAGCAGAACATATCCCACCACAGTTGTGTAGCCAAACTACAATGTAGTAGAAGATGATTTACATCCTCAACGTCCTTGCATAAATAACACCAGTTGATACACAACCTTTCTTTTTCTAAAGTTTTCCGCCATCAAGATCAACCTTCTAGCAGCAGCTAACCATGTGAAAAACTACACTTTCCTCGAAACCTTAAGAATCAAAACCGACTTATAGGCAACACCTCCTACTCCCTTGCAAAAACCTTCTCATAAAAAAAGACTTGACTAAACATACGCAATTGTTCCCCAACTTCCATCTCAGTCTATCGGATCTGCTCACCTGCGCACAATGAAGATGGAGCAGAGCTAGTAACCTTTGAAACTCATCCATTTCCAAAATCTTGAAAATCCTTCCTAAGCCTCAAATCCCAAAACATTTCTTCCCCTTGAGTCCCCCTCATGTGCTGGACTACTGCCTCCCTTTGACACGACACCCTATAAATACTCAAAAACTCATCTTTTAGCAACATGTCTCCATTCCATTCGTTTTCCCAAAAACTAACTCTACTCCCTTCCCTACTACCCTATAAGAGATTATCATAGGAATCTGCTCTTCCATTCATGATGCTCCTCCAAAGTTCACAACCAAATGCCAAAGTGGTAACATTAGTTTTCCGACCCCCTTTCATTACCCCATACTTATCAACTATCACCCTTCTTCATAAGGATTGAGCTCCACCCTGAATCTCCACAACCATGTCCCGAACAAAGCTTTGTTAAAGACCCTCAACTCTTTGACTCCCACCCCCATCCCCAACCCCACAACATTTAGGAGTCATCACGGTCTCACATCGAACCAAATGATACTTCTTTGCCCCTTCCACTAAATCCCAAAGGAAGTTCCTCTGGAGCCTTTCCAATTTTCGTGTAACACTGATAGGAGCTTCAAAAATCCACATGAGGGGAGACCTCCCAAATATTTTTTTGTTCCACACCCTTAAATCTATTTCAAGCATCTTCATCTTTATAGCAAGCCGATAAGGTCTCCCCTCCACAACGTAGCTACTCCAACACCCATTCACCTTCTCCCCAAAATTTGTCGCTTTCAACCACATTCTCATATCTGAACGGAGATCTCGACCTTCTTCCTCTACTAACAATCCAATAAAATGGGCATTGGATAGGTGAATGGTTTGAGACCAATCTTGATAAAGGGACTTGCAAGCACCAGGTGCTAACTCCAAGAAGTAAACATAAAGAATCTGACATTTTAGATTTGGAAGTGTCCTCTAGATGATGTGAAATAGGCTCATGTTAAAGGTAAATCAATAAGATAACGGTTATCAATAAACTCCACAAACTCTTATGGCCCTAGATATCACCCTACACTGTACCTTTTCCTCTAGGAATCTTATGATATTAAAATCTCCCTGCCCCACAAGGAATGTCCCATCTCCCCAAACCTGCCCCAACCTCCTCCCAGAACACCTCCTNCCCCCCCCCCCCCCCCAGTCCGTACACTCCCCCAAAACCCCTTCCAATCCCATTACAAACATTTCCAAACTTCATACCAATCATAAACTTCATTTCCTAAACCTCAATACATGCCATCTTCCTATCAACCTAAAGAATAAGAATACCACCTGCATTGCCACGAGCCTGATTGTAATCATACTTCACCCATTTACCACCCCCTACACTTCTCCATTTCTTCTCCTAAATACATAGCAAGTCCGGCCCCAATTCTCTAAACCCTACTTTTAAAATAGCCCTTTCAATGGGATCATTCATCCCCTCACAATTTCAACTGATAATTTTATAATCCATCAACAAATAATATTTTCCAACCCCTTACCCCCTCGTTCCCTCGATGTGGCTCCCTATTTCTCCTCTTATACACCAAAAGTTTGCACCCTCCTTTATGAACACCCAAATTAGAATTGTTCTCATCCATCAATTCTAATTCTTTCAACTGTACAACATATCTAGCCTCTTGGTCAGTAGAATTCAAGAGATCAATAACTTTCCCCTCCATACCATCAAAAGACACCCCTAAAAACTTCACAAAATTAATGTACTTCTCTACCACCCAATTGGAAATACCCCCACCCCCACGCCCAAGCACACACACAAATTTTGTAGTTACCCCACAAGTATTCCCCACGCCACCCACAATTGAATTACAAGAGAAAGAGCAAAACTCCCCTAAGGAATTCCCCTGCACAACACATTGTTGTGAAAAAACCTATTCCTTGTGCCACCAGTTGTACCCCCCCCCTCCCCACCCCCACCCCATAACGTCCTTATCTAACTGATGAGAGATAGAAAAGTTCCTCTCTGAATTCCCATGGGCCTTGGAGGACTCGCTGACAAATCAGAATTGGGGAGGGGTGTTCCAGGCCTATCAACTTTAAAACAAGAGCCTTCGACTGACCCCACCGGAGTAGCGCACTAGCCAGCAGCTAAAACTGGATCTCCAGCAGTCCATTTCCCCTTATCCACTGAAATCACAGTCACCAAATTGTTTTGGGGTGATTCCAAACCTCATTAGTGGAAAAATCATCAAAAACAAGTTGATCAGTGTCACCTTTCCAAGGACCCAGTTCGTCAAATGAAGTAATAGCCTCACGCGACTTGTCTCCTACCTTATTCATGCCACCTCCCTTCGTGGAAGGCTCTACCCAAGCTTTACAAGTCTCTTGAAGAGTCCTAACAATTTTTTATTTGTAAGGTGAGAGTGATAGGTATAATTTTATATTGACAATATATAAGTAGGCATTTGGACATGCTATTTCATCTAGTGATTTGAAATCATGAGATGAAATCCCAAATTCTCCAAAAAGCATGATCTGAGAACTTCATCTCATGATTTCATATTTTTCAAATACGAAAACTGACCCACAAGTTTATATTTTGTAGAAAAGAAAATTTTATATCTATTTAATTTTTTGCGAGAATACCGAAGGAATGATGAAATATTCTCGGAATATGAACATGATGATATAGAATTGACCATGTTCAATTCTTTTAAAGAGTAATATTTTGATGACCAATTTATTAAAGAGTAGTTTACTATAACTCAAGTTCAATTTTACTTTTTTATTGAACTAAAATTTGATCAAATATATTGTGTTTTTTTTAGAATAACTTTGTGATAGTGTATTATACTTTTGTTATGAATTTTTGCTTTATGGATAAAGATAATATAAAAAATTGAGGCAATTTTGATAGTTTTCACAACTTATGGGGGTTTTATGTTTATGAGCAAAGCATACAACTTAAAATTCAAATTGCATGTCCAAACAAACCACAACTTCATCTCATATGATTTCATATCATGATTTTTCATCTCACATGGCCAAACTGGCCCCAAGTCTTTCAAAATTTAGTTTTTCTTAGGCACAAAAATTTTGAAAATTCATTTCTTGACAATCTTTACACATAATCTTATGAGTTCCATTTTTTGTTATTGTAGGATAACGAAAATTACATACCATAAAACAAAAGTTATTTCTTATTTCTTCTCCAAAGTTGGTAATTGACCAGATAGAGTAATATTTAACTCATAATTGTGAAAATTCATAAAACAAAGAAAAGAAAGAATGATTGAGAAAAAAGAAAAAAGAAAACAAATGCAAAGTGAAGGAGAATTTGGAGCTATACCGTTGGTCTCATCATTAAACCAGTTTCCTTCTTTTTCACATCTAGCCTTTTCTTTCACAAATAATAGTAATCATTCTAGTTTGAAATTTCACACATTAATGTTAACATTTGAATGATATACATACATATAAGCAAAAAAAAAATTCTACTATTATAACAACATACTTGGTGAAATTCAACAAAGTGGTATTTGGGGAGGGTAGAGTATATGCAGGCCTTACCACTACGTTTTGGAGGTAGCGAGGTTGTTTCCAAAAGACCCTCAGCTCAAGTGAAGAAAATTAAATTAATTATAAATATTGATTACTTATCTATTTTAAATTGCTTATTTTGGACAATTTTGTTAAAGTTTGAAAAAAAAAGTATTTGAAGTAAAAGTTGAAAATGTGTTGACATTTTGATATAATTTCACATGGATACAAGTTGGATTTTTATAAGTAAAATATTACTTCATTCGAGAAGCTCTAAAAATAATTTTGTTAGATATAACTTATCTATTTATTGCTGAAGTTGAAATAGTCGATAAAATTATACAACAAAGATTGATTTTTTTTTTGAAACTGCAACAAAGGTTGATTTGCAAATAGCGTATGTCGAAATGCCTTTACAACTCAAACAAGACTTCTTGAAATATGTGTATGGTTAAAATTCAACATATTGCATCACAAAGTATATACAAGTTATGTAATAAAATAAACATGCAGAGAAACTAGCTATTATGAAAGTGGAAAAACTCTTGAGTAGAAAATGTTGATAGACTAAAAAAGCTAAAGTTGAACAACCTTTTTAGCCTTTAAAAATAATATTATCATTTTTAATATTAAGGTACAAATATGTAAAAACACTTCATAGTAATTAAAAGAAAATCCTTAGTAATTCCTATTAGGACTGTTAATTGCTATACAACCACACTTGTCTTTGTTCCTCTCAAAATATGGAAATTTGAGGAGTTAGCAATCTGAAATGTCATTAAAATCAACAAGAACTAAGGGGAAGTAATCTAAATGGTTACAAGATGGAAAATAGTCAGCTTAGTGAAATGATGCTTGCTAATGTGGTGTAAGTGATACCACTACTATGAATGAGGAATTCCTTGGATGTGGACATAACAGAGAGCACATCTATTTTCATCATTTATATTCAATTAGGACTCCTAGACTGTGTTGTACTGTACCAGATCATTAGGCTTCTGAGTATTTACACCCTCTTTTGACCGAATCCTTTCTCAAAGAGTTAAAACTTCCCAAAGATGGTGGATTACTTATCTCCTAGTGTCGAAATACTCGACATAATTAATTCCAGAATATTTTTTTCTCTTTTCATGGATTCCTTCTTTTGTTAGGTTCAACTTCTTGGATGCTCCTCCGTATTCACCAAAGGCAATAAGCTTCCATTGTAGGTTATTTTTACTTCTTTCTTATACTTGCAGCAACATACTAGGCGTTCCCTTGCAGATATTTCATGTGTTAAATGATACCCATATTGCATAGATTCATTTTTATGCACCGCTTACATGTCATGTGATTGCATATGTGATTCATGTTTTTCCATGACATGCATTCAGGATACTTTGGGACAAATGAAATAATGTGTTGGGCGGAGTGTTATGATTATGGCCCGATGGGATCTTGTCCAGGGTGAAGTGATGTCATTATGGCCCAATGGGATTTTATTTTAGGCAGACTGACATGATTATTGACACAATGTGATCCTGTTCCCTGCAGACGCATGGACAACGCGGTTGTCCCCTGTGGATCACTGCTCCTAGACACCCCAGTGAGGCAGTGCATGCACAAAGTGTTGGGGGCACAATTTGAGATTGGTAGGGTCAACATCACATGCATTTCAGCGTGACTCTTATTTGTACATATCATTTATACATTGTTATGTGCATTTTATAATGTTGTTCGGATGGATTTCCCTTTTAGCAGTTATTTCCTTATCGGTTGAGATTATATGAACTGCACAGGCTAAAGCAGGTATTTTTAAGGCCAGCCATCACCATTACTTTGTTGGTGTCGGTCAATAATACTTGTTGAGTACACATATTATGTACTCACACAACACTTGCTGCACTTTTTGTGCACTTCCTAATATTGGTACTAGTAGAGTTAGGGATCATGTCTGGAGAGCTTGCACTCAGAGAGTCAGCGTGAGCTTCTTGGCTGATCCGCAACACTAGACCACCTTCCTGTCTTTACTTTTTTTATCTTTCCAATTCAGACAGTGTACTTGATACTGGAGTCTTATGTATTTCCAATGATGTAGAGCTTTCGACTAATATGGCTAGATTTTGGGGTTGTCTGTATTAGTTTTGTGCTTATGTTATATGAGACATATATATGACTTGCAATCGTTTTCAATTGTTTACATTTTGTCTTTTAATAAAGGGAATTGGCTAAAACTGAAATTGGTTTGCCTACTAGATTGAGAGTAGGTGCCAGCATGGCTTAAGTGATTTTCAGTGTGACATTTTAGCAGAAGAAGTGTTGATAAGCACTTTTTTACCAAGCACGACAACTTATATTCAGTTTCAGCACTGTTATTTAATGCATGTAACTGCTTATCAGAAAACCAGCTCCAGCACTTTAAAAGTGTTTTTCTAGTGCTTAAAAGCTACTTAAATTCAGTTAATTCAAACAGACTGTCAATAATGTGGGGATTGTTATGTCTATTTTTTCTTTTAAAGGGGGGAGGGGCTTACAAAGTGGGGATCGAATGGGGAATAGGGAATGTTTAGTTATATACTGTGTATAACAAGTGGCAATAAGCCCTACTGAACGGCCCCTTAACATCTTCTTCATCCCATTATGTTTTTAGCTGAAGATTAAATAATTTTTCACGGAAGAAGAATCAAGATATGCAACCATACACATTCAAATTTTCTAGAATCCAGATTTTTTACAAATTGACAAAGTAAAGTAAAAAATAGAGTAAAGGTAGAATAGTGAAAGAAACCAGTTCAGTGCGAGATCAAATAAGAAACACTCAATAGGCAATACACAAAAGGATCACATAATTTCCTTGCAAAACTAATTGAGAACTGATCAGGCTAGCACTAGAGTTCAGAGGTACAAACTATGACATCCCTCAAAACACCATAATTGAGAATAACATATCTTAAAAGCCATTACCTTTATTGATGACTGATGAAGACAAGGTTCCCCAATGTCCCGAACAATGGAAGTCACTTTCTGTAAATTCACAGTACCCCCTTTCCCACATTTCCATGGCCTTTCAGCTCCGTCAAAAGACATCACGTGTGCGTTTTCACTCTCTCTAACCAAGCTTTACAACTTCTAACTTCTCTGATAAACCAACTAGCATAACTTAATTCACAACTTTAACCCTTACAGTACAGAAAATAACTTGGTGCATCTACAAATAATAATTTATTAAATCAAGAAGCTTAACACAGTTTCTTCTTTAATTTTAATACTGCAACGCAGATATCTCCAAAATGCATATTATAACTTTCAGTAAGCCCCAATTTATTTCAAGTACCCAAGAGAGATCTAATTTCAGATTTAAATATTATAACTCCCAACAGCAATCAATTTACCAAAAGATTAGTTCACAAATTCAAAAAAAAAAAAAACCGTTCTCCGATCAAAAATCCAGACACCACCTTCCCCAAATACCGAATTCAATAAGAAGTAATAAATATTAAATGATTAATATCAAGATACATAACAATAATTTAAGTAACAAAAAGATAAACATATACAAAATGAGAGCGATTACCTTAGAAAAGAATGAACAAAAATAGAGAGCACTGAAGAATGGAGATCTGTGAAACAACAGATTGGCCATTAACAAAGAGATGCCTATTCTGGTGTTTACTCTTATCGTTCGCCGTTTGTTTTTGTTTTTCCTTTTCTTTGAACCAAATTTTGGGGTTGTATTTTATATTATATTTTATTATATAATATAATAATACTTAATAATAAAATATAAATAAGTAAGGGGTGACAAAATCAAATTCAATTAGTCCAACCCGTATAATTCATTTAAGTTTGGGTGGGTTATTGATTCATTAGTTCAATTCAGTTCAACTCATCTCAATTCAACCCACTAAAAATTGGATTGATATATAACTCGAATTGGCTCACGAAAAATCTTGTCAAATATTATTTTTTAAATATTTGTTTTCAAATTTAATATATTGCATATAGCCATAATAAAGAAAAAATAATTTCAGTAAGTACTAAAATTGTTTAAAAGAACTATGTTACCAAATACAGAAAAAATAGTTTAAAAGAACAAATAAAATGATTAAGCTTAGTTGGGTTGGGTCTTAACCTGCAATATAACCTATTGCCTAACCCATTTTGACCAAAGGTGTTTTGACTCAAGCAAATTTGGATTAGGTTGGGTCTTGATCCGATTGTTGTCTTAACCCACTATCACTTGTCTAAATTTAACCCAACCAGCTCAATTGTCACCTCTACTTATAAGTTGTATATACATAGCGTCTAGCGATATCAAAATCAAGTCCAACCACCTAATTCGTTCAAGTTTAGGCAGGTCATTTGTTAGCTCAATTCACTTCAGTTTGGTTTAATCCATCTCAGTCCATTAAGAATGTGAATTGATATGTAGCCAAAATTGACTCATGAGATATTTTGTCAAAATATTTTCTTAAAAGATATTTTTTAGAGGAACTTTCGCATATAGTTGTTGGGATATATACTATTAACCACGTGTTTAGATATAGTATTTATTATAGAATAATTATTTATTTATTTTAATAGATCATATATTCGTTTATAGTGCTTGTTTACTTATATAGTAGATGATTTAGTGTATAGAGTTTAAGCTTATACACAGAGGATTAAATCATCGGTTCTTATAAGTATAAAGTTTTTTTGTTCACAATCTAAGATGGAAATTGGACATGCCATTGGTACGATTGTAGCACAAAATTATAGCTAGTTTATCTTGATTATGGGAATGATATAGTTCCAACTTTTTGTGCTAGTGCATTTTGTATGTATTGAACGGGACCGAATAGAGATAGTTGCTTTAGACTGACTGACAAAAACAATTCTCTAAACTATTAAATGTACTTATATTCTTAATCCTGATATAACTATTATGATTTGTATATGTTAATCATCGTTTTGATTTATTAAAAGGTGAGATTCTAAGATGGGTCAATATTGTTGGTACATTGGATGATGATAATATATATTGGAAAAATAATAAGTTAGTTGATGGAATCCATGTCTCGATATAGAGATTGATGATATGCCTTTTTGAGAAACTTAAACGTTTCCATCGTGTCAAACCTTGCAAGTGGATTTAAGAATCCGACACATGAAATAAGTTAAGCAATGCTCTAAAGGAAATTGATCATTGAATTAAGTTCGTCAGTAATTTAATTTATTGATTAGTATCTGTAATCTTAACATGGGGAATTACATATGTGTCTAATGGGGAATTTCAAAATATAAATAGAGGAGTGCAATTACGAATTTCTAGTGGAATGATTTGTAATTTATTATGGTAAAAATAATTCAAATTAATTATTTGAAATTATTTTCATAATAGGAAGCCTCGGTAATTAATTATGTGGTCCCTACCGTGCCCATATTTATCTAGAACTCAGAATTTATTGTAAAGGGAAAAATGAGAAGTATGTGTCTTTCTCTATTCTAAGGAAAGGGAGAAGTATGTATCTTTCTATGTTCTAAGGCAAGGGAGAAGTATATTGCTTTTTATATTCTAAGGAAAGGAATAAGGACATTACTTTTTCTTTTCTAAGGAAAGGGAGATGTACATGTCTTTCTATTCTAAGGAAAGACATGGTATTCCTTTTCCTTGGACTAAGAAGAAATCTCTATAAGTAGGGATTCTTCTAACTCTTGAAAAAGATAATTTTTTCCATAAAATACTTGTCCACCCAAGTATTGAGAGGGTTTGGAAGTGAACTTGGGATCACTGTAGAAGACTGTAGAACTGTGGTCTAGTTTGTGGACTAACTTATGAATTTGCTTGAAGTTTCTAGCTTGTCAACTAGCTTGTGGATTCACTTGAAGGTATCGGCTCACGCTTCAAGAGGTAATTCTGAAATTAAATTCAGAAAGTTTATATGCCCTAACATGATTGTACTTGTTCTAGTATAAACAATGTGTTGTCTATTATTCATGTAAGTTGTATGATTTTGGTATGCTTCCGCTGTGCATATAGTTTTCCAACAATAGTCACTCAAAAATGGCCTAATTATTACACTCTATAGCTATAGTTTGCTAATTACGATTCGTAGTTACATGTTATAGGGAGGAGAGTGGCGAGCGAGATTGGGAGAGGGAGGAGAGAGGCGAGCGAGATAGGGCAGAGAGTGGGAGAGAAGTGAATTGTATATGTATATCGGTTAGATAATTGTATATATACACATGTATTTGTATATTCTGGCGAGCGAGATCGGGAGAGGGAGGAGAGAGGTGAGCGAGATTGGGAGAGGGAGGAGAGAAGCGAGCGAGAGAGGGCAATAATTTGTATAATTCGCATCTCGTTTGTATAATTCGCAGGTACATTTATATAATTCACGTATTTTTGTATAATTGAGTAATGTAAAAATACATATGAACTTTAAACACTTGTACAAAATATATTATACAAATTACATTATATAAATTATATTACACAAAATTCGAAAACTACACGTTTATACAAACTTTAAGAAGTTATACACAAAAAGATTAACGTATATGATGACAAAACTAGAAAATCAAAGGAAATCGTCGTCATATACAAATACAAACTATCATATACAAATACAAATCAAACGAAGAATTGTTAGTTGTGAATTATACAAATGTGGCGAATTATACAAATGTGACTAATTATACAAACTCGAAGTCAACCCACATAATTAATGGTTAATGTTAGTCGCGAGTAGTAATTATAGCAAACTATAGCTATGATGAGCAACTAGTAGTATAAGTTTGTTTAACCACGTAATTTTCCTTTTTTTTTTAATTTGATATATCATATATAGTCATAAATAAATAATAAATTGTTAGGTGTTAAAAATGGATGACTTCAAATATGTACCAAAAATTTATTAGTTTACAAAAAGTATAGCCACGAAATTAATAAGATGAAACATAGTCAAATTCTCTATTTAGTCACGGTTTACTTTTAATTTTTATTAGCTGCATCGTGGCTAAATAACTAACTCTTTTTATTCTTTTAATATAACAGTTAAGTAGTGTATGTGTAATATATCAATGTTGTATGTATGGATATTGTATAATGGTGTATGAATATGTATATATGATGTATAAATAATTGTGCATTATATATATATATATATATAATGTATGATATTGTATAAATAGTTATGTAGTTCATATGTAATGTATCGTTATTGTATAAATAGTTATGTAGTGTATATGCTATGTATCTATATTGTATAAATTGTATATAAATATGTATTAATATCATATAAATGGTATATAAACATGTATATATAATGTACAAATAATTATGTAGTGTATATGTAATATCGATATTGTATACATGGTAATTGCCCCTGCCAGTATCGGAAGTGATAATAAAAGTGGATATAATCGTGTATCGAATTATATAAACGATTAATAATGTATCAATATTTATGTGATTATCATCCATTCTCGCCTTAATAAATAAAATAAACAAAAAATAATAAAACGATATACATATCAATTTTTCCACAAAAAAGTGAAATGATTACAAAATAAAAAGTGCAACAAAAAAGTTTTTGTTTTTAATAGCGTTATTTAGCCACGGTTAAATCGTGGCTAAATAGTGATAAACCGTGGCTACTATATTAATTACATTAAATATGGCTCTTTTATCCGAATTGGGTAATTTTGTAAAGTTGGACCATAAAAGTGGTAAAGAAATGTTATGGATTGTTACCTAGTGTAATTTTCCCGTGTAATTTTTCTTATATATTATAAAAGAACAAATAAAACAATTAAACGTTAATAAGAATTGGCGGGTTGAATTATGACAGACATTTTAGCTCGTTTCAGCCCAAGTAGCTTTTGGGCAAGTCAATAACCCGTCCATTTATTCACTCAGCCTAAATGACCCGCCAAGATTCAGTCTAACCCCCCTCCCCCCCTTTGACAACTCTACTTATATATTGTCACGATCCAAAAATGGACGTGATGACACTTGTCTATTCCAACCAAGGCAAGACAGCCTCAACCCAACAACAACAAAAGAAATGCGGAAAGATAAAGCAAGAACAAAGATAAAAGCACAAAACTTATTATTTCTATTAATACACCAAATTTGGTTGTTATGTGTATAAGCCACTGGTCTTTCATAGCCTACAAAATGAAATTAATCCTTAGTATGTCCCCACTTTGAGCTTTAAACCTTTTCGTTGGACAACCACATTTTAGCTTATACCCTTTCTCACTACTTATACGCACTATCCCTTTTTTGGCCTGACTTTCTTGAACGCGCAGAAGAAGTTCAAGTTACAAAAGAAGATTCAAAGTTAAATTTGTCAAAAACAAAGGTTACAAAGTCCCTGACAGTCAAAAATACAAAAATGACTTCAAAGAAAGAAGAAAAAGTTCAAAATTCCCCACAAATTCAAGCAAGCAAACTTTCAACAAAAGAAGAAGAACACTCCAAACAAACAGGAGAAACTTCAAAAGATTATGAGAAGGAGAAAAGCTCAGACAAGTAAAACTTCAAAATAAGTCAAAAAGGGAAAAAATCAAGGGACAACAAAGAGGGTCAAACACTAAAAGTGCATCAAATGTTGAAAGCACAGCTTCAGTGCTATGCTCAAGAAGTGATTAAGTTACTTTTTTCCCAAATGAATATCCTACCCATTCCTAAGCGTATATTACAAGTTAATAACAAGCCTTACATGATTTTCAGTTTAAATGTTCTCACATTAGTAGAGAATTACATGAAGGTCAAACTTATGCATCACAATTGCATGCGTTGAATATTTTTCTAAGTGTGAGTGGATTTTGCTAAATGTCCTCAAACCAAAATACTTTAAATGTGTGCAAATTGAGACTTTCTTTATGGTGAGGAAACTTGAAGCATGATGTTAGGTCTAGTTCAAAACCTTTGTTTGTAGCAAGATGAACAAATCTTGTCGTTACTTAAGTATATTTGAGGTACCACTTGAATCCATAGAAATTACCTTGAAGTCACTCTCAATTGAAAGAGAAAGAATTGTGAGAAATTTTTGTACAATACTATTGTTGGCGCTAACCAAGTTAAAATATGTTTCATTGTTCATAAAATAAAAATGGGTTGACACTCACTTTTCTATATTTGTCAGGATAAGGGTTTGAAAAATATCCCAACTTTGGTCGGATTTGCTATTGCGATACTACACTTTCATAAGGACCTATTACCTCCCTAGACTATTTAATACCGTATTTTTTACCCCCTGAACTATTTAATAGTGTATTTTAAAGGTATACATGTGCCCACGTGGACACATTACTATTTATAATTTTGCATTATTTTTATGTCCATGTGGGCAAATATATATGTTTAAAATATGGTATTAAATAGTCTAGGGAGGTAATAGGTCCTCATGAAAGTTTAGTATCGCAACAACAAATTCGATCAAAGTTGGGGTATTTTTCAGACCCTTATCCATATTTGTCCAAATCAACTTTGAGGACCGTTTCATTGTTGATACTTGTCCAAGGTAGCTTTGTGGACCGTTTCATTGTTAAAATTGTATTTTTTTGGGAAGTCATACCTTTCAAAACGACATAATTTTAAATTTATGTCGTCATACCTTTCAAAATGACATCATTTTAAATTTAGGTCGTCATACCTTTCAGAATGACATCATTTTAAATTTAGGTGTCATACCTTTCAAAATGATATCTTTTAAAATTTAATTGGTTATCTCAAATAAAATTATCCTTTTAAATTGGGTAGGCATACCCTTCAAAATGACACATTTTAAAGTTGATTTGTTATTTTAGATATTTTTCTTTTTTAAAAAATGGTTTATCATTCCATTCAAAATGATTCTCTTTTGTAAGTTAAATTGTCATACCGTTCAAAATGACACTGTTTAATTTGTTATTTCATTCAAATTTCTTTTCTTTTCTTTTCGGGATGTTATTATTTCAAAATGTTGCATTGGTTCATCACCTTGTTCATTGTTCATACCAGGCCATGTTTGCATAATTTATGTTGCATTTATGTTACATTTGTTACTAACAACTGTGTTTTTAGATTGTGTTATATTCAAGTTGGGTCATCCACCTTTCAAAGAGACACGTTGGGTTGTCACATCCCTTCAAATGACATCTTAAGTTCAAATTGGGTTGTCACATCCCTTCAAGTGACATATTAAGTTTAATATTGGGTTGTCATCTCTCTTCAAATGACATGTTAAATTCAAATTGGGTCGTCCGTCTTTCAAAGAGACATGTTGGGTTGTCACATTCCTTCAAGTGACATATTAGATTCAAAATTGGGTCGTCTGCCTTTCAAGAGACACGTTGGATTGTCACCTCGTTCAAAGTGACATATTACCTTCAAATTGGGTCATCCGCCTTTAAGGAGACACGTTGAGTTTTTGCCTCCCTCTAAGTGACATGTCAAGTTCAAGTTGATTCGTCTGCCTTCAAAGAGACATGTTGGGTTATCACCTCGTTCAAAGTGACATATTAAGTTTAATATTGGGTCGTCTGCCTTTAAAGAGACATGTTGGGTTGTCACCTCCCTCAAAGTGACATGTTAAGTTCAAGTTGGTTCATCCACCTTTAAAGAGGCACGTTGGGCTGTCACCTCGTTCAAACTGACATGTTAAGTTCAAGATTGGATCGTCCGCCTTTAAATAGACACATTGAGTTGTTGTCTCCCTCAAAGTGACATATTAAATTCAAGTTGAGTCGTCCGCTTTTAAAGAGACACATTGGGTTGTCACCTTCTTCTAAGTGGCATGTTAAGTTCAAATTGGGTCGTCTGCCTTTAAAGAGACATATTGGATTGTTACCTCCCTCTAAGTGGCATGTTAAGTTCAAGTTGGGTCGTCCGCCATTAAAGAGACATATTGGGTTGTAAGTTCCCTCTAAGTGGCACGTTAAGTTCAAAATTGGGTCGTCTGCCTTTCAATAGACACGTTGGGTTGTCACCTCCCTCTAAGTGGCACATTAAGTTCAAGTTGGGTCATCGCCTGCCTTTCCAAAGACAAGTTAAGTTGTCACCTCGTTCAAAGTGACATGTTATTCACATCGTCTTCCTCTCAAAGAGGTACACTACTTTCGTTGTGCAATTTTGGAAGTAACATCGAAGGTATGTGAATGTTTTCAATTTACAATCAGTCCTTGCCTTTTGTTTATTATTTTTAGCCCCATCGATATGTGAATGTTTTCAATTTACAATCAGTCCTTGCCTTTTGTTTATTATTTTCAGCCCCGTTGGCGGATGTGGAGTATTGTTCGAAATCTCTACTAGTGTCTTATATTGTTTTGTTCAAAGTTTATCAAACCAAATTTGTGTTCGTCAACTTTGTTTGACCAAGATCTCTTTCATCGATCCTAATCAAACAAAGGGGCAAGTTGTTGACACCAAATTTTGGTCTGATATTTTTAAAGTTAATACTTGTAAGTATTTTATTTGTTAAATAGTTCAAAATACATGTTTTGCAATTTAAATGCAATTTGTTGATGATTATCCTTATTTCTCAAAATATTAGGATTTTTATCACAATTAGTTGAATATGTTGTGATTAAATCATCATTTTTTGTTAAATTGCACTTTTACATGTAATTTATTCTTACATTTATTAATATTCATTTTATTTGTTACATTTTGTTAATATTCATTTGGTGTTTTTAGCACAGTCTAGAAATACATTTAAATATGGATAAGATTTAAATACACAGACATTTTATTAATCGGTGGTTTTAGCCTACGATTTTAAGGTAATGGTATTGTACTAAGACGATTTTCAATTTTCTATTTAAACAATTGCTTGATCATTAAGTTAGTGGTGGTGGATATTTTTCCAATGGTGTGATTAATTCTTTTGTGTGTTACAACAAATAACTTTTTTCTCATGTACCTTTGGGTTCCATTAGCGGGTATGTTCCATTTTCATCTAGTCATTCTTCATCTCAAAGAAGCCAAAGTAGGCGGCTGTACGACTTGAAAATCACAACCTCATTACTGAAAGTAGTTAAAAAGAAATTTTATAACTCTTGGTCGTCAATTGACGTATTGCAATTACAGACTAGTGCACACACGATCTCTTTATTTTTTTTTTATATATATATATATATATACACACACACATGAATGATTCCCTAGACAAGTAATGAAATGTTATGATTTTAATGGACTAACAAATGGCATGTTAAAACGTTGAAGATCAACGAACAATGCTACTTAATGAAAAAACAAATGTGTTTGAAAATCTTCCTTCAATTCTTTTGCTTCCGAGCTTGATTTAGTCTTCTTACAGGGAAAAGGCAAAGTTACCTCATTGTGAAAAAGAGATTTCATTTTTCCAAGAATTCATGCTCTTCCAAGTGATACCGCAAAGTGATAATGGATCAATGAACTGAAACGAGCTAATAAACAAGTAAGGAGAAATTGTTTAAAAAAACTGGCAGGTTATCCAAAGAGTAAAGCAGACATGTTTAGAAAAGCAGATTAACAATACAAGTGATCTCCAAACCTTTTCACTTTAGAACTTATCTAGAAGTACAGTAAATTGCAAAAAATGTAGTAAGTAAGACAACAACAACTTTTATGAATCAGTTAAAACTAGAAGAATTAATAAGAGATGGATTTTTCTTGAGAAAAAAGGTCCGAAAAGTACTCCAACTTTGGCCGAAATTGTTGTTATGATACCAAACTTTATGGAGGACCTTTTACCCTGCACTATTTAATAGTGTATTTTCTTTATGCCTTTAAAATACACATTTAAATAGTGTAGAGGGTAAAAGATTCTACTTAAAGTTTGGTATCATAACAACAATTTCGGCCAAAGTTGAAGTATTTTTCAGACTTTTTTCCCTTTTCTTTGTTATGTTGTCAATTCAAAGAAGCAACATACAACTTAATTAAAGAGGTTGTTACTGATAGACCCTTGGCTCGAGAACATGTTTGAAAGAAGAAAGGGAAGTGATGACACTAAAATCTTTTCCTATTTAAGATGTTTTTCTGGGAGAACTCCAGAGACAGAAGAAACAGAAAAGAAATGCAGGGCCTTAGACATCCAACATTCATATTGATGTAACATAATCTTGCTCCATACCTTAGACATGCTCTTTTTATGTCCCAACAAACACATATATTCCCATGGAGGATTTATTCTTATGCTTTCAATAATATCCCCAACCTACATAAATATTTGTAAGGAAATCTATATGCTTCAATAGAAAACTTACCTTATATTCAATTTAGCAACAAATTTACAAACCTTAGTTATCCATGGTGATGTTGTGGCACAACTAAATATGTGCAAACACTGAAGGATAGTGCAAATACAATGTATCCAACATATAAATATTTAAAAAGATTTTCTATAGTGACTGTTATTTTGGAGCTGATGTTAAGTTTTGATGATTTAACAAAATTAGAGATCTAAGAAGGAACCAGATCCTTATTATTAGGACTGACGACAATGAAACAAATGAATAAACTCAGTGTGAGGAATATTTGTGTGTCATCATCAAAAAAGGGGGAAATGTTATATTCTAGGTGTTTTGATGATCCTCACAAATGCAGGGACCTGGTCCCTGGCAGAGTGCTCTTATCCAGATTTAAATGGGGTGCAACTGTAAAGCTATCATGTCAGGTGGTAGGTGAAAGTGCAGTGTACTACACCAATAGGAAGAGCGGATGAGACTGTCTGTTTCAGTGGCTCACATATGCAGGGACCCGGTCCTTGGCAAGTTTTCTCGTACAGATTTATAATGGTGTACAACTGTAAAGATGTCCTGTTAGTGGGTTGGTGAAGTCGTTAGCGTACTTCACCAATAGAAACAGACGAGGTTGTTTGTCCAATGGATAATAATTCTTTTTTATTGATATAATCAAAATGACAAACAACCAGAAGATTCATTCATTCAAAAGAGAAAGAGAGTTAGCAAATCTTCTCAAGAACTCACAAAGAACATTGAAAGGGACCTGGTCCCTACAAGACTGCGAATGTGAAAAGGAAGGCAAGACAACTGTCGGAAAGCTGCCACTTCTGATGTGATAGATGCACGTCCTTTTATGGAAGCAGACTCTCAGCCAATGAGGTCAAGAATTCTTAAGCTTACAAAGAGAAGGCCATCTTCAAGGAAGAACACTGCTCAACTCAACAAATGGACATGATAGAGTGCTAAAGAGTCTTTGTTGTATTTCGAGCTTTGTGTCTTTTGTGCTTAACTTGTAGGATTCGTTTCACTCTTGTTAGAAACGTTTCAAAACTTTGTGTGAGTTATTGTAAGAACATCATTAAGGGTAACTTTGTGTCTTATAGTCAAAAGTCTATATTAATCAATGAGGGTTAGTATACACTACAAAAAAAATGCTCAATTTATGGGGGTTATTTTGTCAATTTATAGCGGTTTAGGGATCCCACAAATTAAATTGTGACGGTTTTTAAAAATGCCACAATTACCCTTGCCATGAGCATATTTCCAGCAGTTTTAGTAAACCTCCACGACGTCCCCCGCAAAATGACTTTTAAATTTGTGGAGGTTTTCCAGTATCAATTTTTGACGGTTTAGAACCTTCACAATATGATTTCAATATTTTTAAACTCAAATTTGTGTGGATTTAAAACTGTCATGGCTTTAAATTAAAATTTACATTTATAATTTGATTTGTGGAGTCTTACAAAATTATTATTTTAACAATAAATGTGAAACTTTATTTACATCAAGCCTTCAAAATAATAAGTAATTTTAAATTTGATTTACATCAATTCTTCAGAATAATAAGTAATTTTACTAAATAACACATTTAAATCAAATTAAATTTCACTAAGCAAGTTTATATTAATAAGTTTCACAAATTCAAATTTATGTCAAATAAAAGTAATACAAACTTGTGTATAATAATTTTAACATAACAATGTTAAATCTTTTTAAAATCCACATCAAATAAACATAACAAAAATTTTGTAGCATTTGTTTGGTGATTTATGTTGTTGTCGTCCAATCTTTTTATCCAAAGTGACATAAGCTCTCTGCATCAGGCTGAAACAATGAAAACATTATATATAATTAGATAAACATATATTGATACACATATATCTTCGTACATCTTGATAAAAAAAAGTATTAAAATTCAATTCATTTCAAAAGCAAAGCATATAAAGCTTTGATTTTACAAATAATTATAAGATTATGGATGAAAGAAATTTACTTTGATGTTCTCTCATACACACTAATAAAGTGAATAACAACAACTTCATGATTATTTCTACATAAGTTTACTAAGTTTATATTTTCCAAAATCATATAATGATGCTCATTCGATTTAACACGTTGATTCAAGTATTTCTCACTTCTCTTGATTTATAAGTTAGACTTTCCTCTTTGACCTTAGTTTTTTCTTTCATTTACCAAAAAGTAATCATAACTTCAACAATTTATCGTATTGAATAAGAAAATACATAATTTTAAAGTTATATTGATATCGATCACAATCTAATATGAAAAAATGTCCTTTAATTTGTAATAGTCGATCCAATCAAGAATAAAATGATTACGTGATTCTTAACTAAACAAAAATAAAATTATGATTTACCATAAATCAATCAATGATTGGGTATAGACGACTTTACGATGTAGTGAGAATTCAAACAAAATCTGAAATATGTAAAAAAAAAACATTGATTCAGTAAGTTTAACAACTTGCAAAATATAAAATGATCAAATAATAATATGAGTTTTAAATTCTAGTATGAATCATCAAACTCACGTAACACAAAATTACCTTTGTATTCAAATAATGAATTATTTTTCCTCTATTCCACTTTGCAAAGCCTACAATGAAAAAAATAATTAGCAAAACTACATATAAAAAAATGAAGTAAGGAAGAGTGAAAGACAAAAGGAGAGAGGAGAGGGGAGGGTGTGTGTTTTACGTGGGAATTAATGGGTTAAGGGGAAAAAGAAATGAGTTAAGGAGAAAGAAAAAAAAGGTATTTGTGTGTTGTTTACGTGGGATTTAGGAATGGGTGGGAGGGGGTGGTTATTTGATTATGTTTGAATGATTTTAGGGGGAATTATAGTCTTTAGTTTTGTTTTGTTTTTTTTTAATTTTGGAGGGAGATGTATTAAAATTTTGATTGAGTTGGATCTAAGTGAAAGATAAAAGAATTTTGTGCATAAAACAAGCTTTTATTTTTAATTTTTAATGATAAGTAATAACTATTAATTAAAATGTTTCACCCTCAACTAGTATTATAAAATCTTAAATAAAGTTAAAATACAAATACAAATAAATATATATAAATATTACTATTGACTTAGCTTTAAAAGTTATAAAATTTAAATTTTTGTGTTATGAGACAACAAAAATCACTAAATAATATAAATTAAAGTATTACTATATAAGATAAATGTCTAAGTGAAATTGCACATACTAAGTAAAAAAACATTCGAAGAGTATCTTAATATATAAAAGAAATAGAGGATAAAAAAATCACAATCAAGTTAAAATAAAAGAAGGAGAAGGATGTCTCGTGTGTATGTATATATATAATAAAATTAACTTTCAACATTAAATGTTATATATTATATAATTTGAAAACAATACTATATATTATATTATATTATATTATATTATATTATATTGTATTATATAAATTAATTTCTAAAAGTAACTAATCTACTAAATTTTTGGGGCTCGATAATCCCAATAAATAATATTAAATTGTGGCGATTTTCTAACCTCCTTAATAAAACCACCATAAAAAGATTTATATTGTGGGGGTTATAATAAAATGCCACAAAATGAATTATTAGTGGGACTTTTAAAAACTCCCACAAGTTAACCACCAAAAAATGAGCATTTTTTGGTAGTGAGAGTGGGCAATGGATGGATTGCTTAGGCTCAGTAAGTAATAAGAGTATTATTCAATGTGAGATTAGGGTGTTAATCTAATTGTTGTGGTTGTAATATGTGTTTCACTTTTGCTTGAGAAGATAAGTGAAAACAATTTGAAAATCATGTGTGACAGGTCGTGGTTTTACTCCCTTGAGCAAGGAGGTCTCCACGTAAAACTCTTGTGCCTGCTTTTACGTTGTGCTATTTATATTCTGCATTTTTATTTTGTCGGGGACCTGGTCCTGTGATTAATGTTGCCTGGCGGATGCATATATTCATAGAATTGTATTAGAGCGATGGATTCTGGTTAACACCCAGAGAACGAATCCTGAAGGAATGACGGCTCCACCAAGTCTGGAAGAAGGTCAATCTACTACACGTCCTCCTTGTTTCAACGGCCAGTTCTATGGTTAGTGGAAGACTAGAATGCACGATTATATCATGGCGGAAGACAATGAGCTGTGGGATGTGGTGCTTGATGGTCCTACCAAGAACGTAAATGAGGGAGATCTAACTCGGGTAGTTCCTAATTCTAGAAGAGAATATGATGAAATAGATATAAAGAAGATCGAGAAAACAATTTAAAGCCAAGAAGTTGCTGGTATGTGGAATACGAGCAGACGAATACAACAGAATTTCAGCCTGTGAAACGGCCAAGGAAATATGGGACTGCTTGAAGACAACCCATGAAGGGACTACTCAAGTTAAAGAGTCCAAGGTTGACATGTTAACAACTCAGTATGAGAACTTTATCATGAAGGAATGTGAAAACATTCATGAGATACACTCCAGATTTACGTCTAACACAAATGAACTTCGTTGTCTTGGTGAACCCATTCATTCAAGCAAGCAAGTTGAAAAATCCTTCGAGTTCTTCCCAAATCATGGGAAAGCAAAGTGAATGCCATCACTCAAGCAAGAGATCTGAAGACCCTTATAATGGATGAGCTGATAGGCAACTTGCAAACCTATGAGTTGAACAAACTATAGGATTCATCCAAAAAGGAAGGGAAGAAAGACAAATCTGTTGCACTGAAGGCATCTCAAAATGATGCTTCTGAAGATGAGGAAGAGATGGCTTATTTGACTATAAGGTATCAAAAATTAGTCAAAAAGCATAGAGGATTTCAGAGAAAAGGCAACTCCAGCAGAACAACAAATGCAAATGATCTTTGCCACAAGTGTGGAAAGCCATGACATTTAATGAGAGACTGTCCAAGCCCCAAACACGAGTTTCAAGACTATGCCAGAGTAGACAAAGATAAGTGCAGGGACCAGGTCCCTGACTATGCTGGGTGAAAGGCCAATGCTGATCAGGTGGTGAAGAAGGCTGTTGCTGTATGGGGAAATCCTTCCAGCAGATTCTGAGGAGTCCGAACATCATGAAGATGTGTCTATGATGGCTGTCAAGGATGAGGAAAATGACTTCAACTCAATATTCTCATTGATGGCTAAATCTGATGATGAAAATGATAAGGATGAGGTAACTCTCTTCGATCTTCAAAGTGATTTAGATACCTTGTCAATTAGAAGATTGAGAAAACTTGTTATTGTCTTGATTGACTCTGTTGATGAGTTAACAATTGAAAATTTTCTTTTGAGTGAAAATTTGAACCTCTGTGAAGATGAAAAAAATACCCTTATTTCACTGCTTTCTGAAATGAACGTTAGGCTGAGTATTCTCGAAACTGAGAATCATCAACTTGAGGAGGACCTGGTATCTCTAGGGATGGAAAGAGAAAACTCAGTAGTTTTGAACTTGATATAGAGGAAAGCCTAAAAATTTCTGAGTCTAAACTAGTCGTTACTCTTGAGAGAAACTCACAACTAGTAAAGGACCTAAGCCAAGTCAAAGAAGAGTTAAGTCACTCCTTGAAATTGACTGATTCTTCTAAGATTCTTTCCACCTTGGCAAATCAAAAATTTAACAGTGGGAAAGGCTTGAGGTGTCGAAAGATAGAACCTCCATATAATCCTCATAACAAGTACGTGTCTGTGTCCGATAACTTGTTATGCACCCACTGTGAAAGAAATGGCCACCTGAAGAGAAATTGTGAATCCTTGAAAAAGACTAAAAAAAAATCAAGTAATGTCTTGTAAAGATGACAGAAAGAAGGTACCTGGTCTTAGATATCAGTTCAGTAAGAATACATTGCCACCATGGACTGAAAGGTTTCTCATTAAACCTCTTGATAGTTTTTGGGAACTCCATCTCAAGTGGGTTGCCAAGGCTAACAAGTGATATGGTATGCAAGTGAGAGGAAGTAGTAACAGTCAATGTTGGTACATGAATAGCGGATGCTCAAAGCACGTGATTGGGAAAAATGAAAACTTCTTCTCTCTCAAGGCACTTCAAGGTGGAGTTGTCTCATTTGGCGAAAAAAGGTATATTCTTAGTGTAGGCACAGTTGGGAAGTCTGTAGAACACACCATTAAGGATGTGTACTATGTCAATGGTTGAAGTACAATCCTTCAAGTGTTCCATATATTTGTGATGAACGAAATGAAGCTAAGTTCTTATCAGATAAATATGTTGTCACAAACTTGCTCTCTCGGGTGATGATTTTGACAGAAAAGAGATGCAAGAGCATGTATGTTGCTGATCTGAACATTGCTAGTAGTAACAGTTTCACTTGCTTTAGTGGTCAAGGTGAGAATACTGATCAATGACTTAGGAGACTTAGCCATGTGAGGGGTCCTCTGCTGAACAAACTTGTGTCAAGGGACCTGGTCCGCGGTCTGCCCAAAATACAATTTGCAGATGAAAAAGTTTGTGATGCTTGTGTTAAAAAGAAGCAGATCAGACCATCCTTCAAGTGGAATAAGCAGGCTTTTAATCTTCCAAAGAACTTTCGGGCTGAAGTGGTGAATACTACATATTTTGTGACCAAAATGATATTATTAAGAAGTTGCAATCGAAAGAAGATTCTGAGATGGAAGAGCTGCTTCAGATTCAGAGAGATGTTCTAAACAGTGAGCTTGCTGAAGAACTTCATTTTCATAAATCCAGCAATCCCAAGGAAGCTGATGCAGATAATGAACCTAATGAGGGACCCGGTTCGGTAGACAATGCTGAACAAAGATGATACAATTCAAACTGATAATGTGAATTTGGAAGGTGAGAATGAAAAAGTTGATCAAGCTCAGTTTGAAAGAAGCAAAGCATGACACTCAGTTCCCTGACCAACTGGTAGGTTGTCCAAGTTTCACTTCAACAATGGTTTTTAAAAGAGGTATAATCGACAAAATCCTCTTTTAAAATCAGAAGGAAAGAATTTGTTGATTATTCAAGTATATATTGATGATATCATCTTTGGAGCAACCTTTGAGGTGTTGTGTGAAGAGTTTGTTGCACTCATGGGTAGTGGGTTTTCTAAATGAGCATGATGGGAGAATTCTTCATAGAGCTACAGATCTAGCAAACCTCTAAAGGTACCCTTATTTATCAAGAAAAGTTCATCAAGGAGAGGCTTAACATACTTGAAGTCAAGACAATGTTAAAAAGGGGTAATGTCATCATGAAGATTTGCAAAATGGAAGATCAAGTGGCTGCCATCTTCACCAAAGCTCTAAGCAAGGACCAGTTTGTCAAGAATAAGGACCTTGTTCCAGCTCAGAAAAGCTACTGAAGAAGTTTCATATTATGGATGCCAAGACAATTGATACTTCTATGAGGACCAATTTGAAGATGAATGCTGATGGATTTTGTACAAATGTAAATGATACAAGTGTTAGGATTTATGCAAGATTCCAAGCTTGTCCAATAGAATCACATTTGAAGGCTGCTAAAAGAATCCTAAGATTTTTGAAGAAGACAAGGGACTTGGTTCTGTTCTATCCATCAAGAGACTTTTGACTTGAAGGAACAAAGTGATGATTATCATGCTGGATATCCAGTTGATAAAAAGAGTACCTCATGAATGGCTTATGTTTTAGGCTTATCTCTCACTCATGGGGAACTAAAAGGCAAGATTCAATTGCTCTTTCAACAACTAAGGCAGAGAATGTAGCAAATGAAGCTTGATGTGCTTAACACTTATGGATCAAGCAGCAGCTTGAAGCTCTTAGAAGACCTAGCTGAGATAATCAAATTGAAGTTGGGAATGCTGAAACCTAATTGAATGGATCCTACCTTATGCAATCAACCCTCTCATGACTATGCAAAGGGAGCAGGTATCCTTATTTTTCAGTTATGTATGTTTTAGAAAATTCAGCCTCATAGCTTTTGTAGGTATACATACATGGCAAAATGTCTGAAGGAAAATGAATGTTAGGACAGATATATGCAATCACATTCAAACTACAGAGAGGGACCAGTCCATTCTCGAAGGTTAGCACTCTTAACATTGCAGTTTGAATTATGCATGAGAACCGTTGTAATTGTCACATGTCTGTCATTCAGGTATTTGAATGTTGTCCCATCTTTTGAATACCAAAACGACACTGTCTTTCACTTAATACACTCTTTCACTTCCTTTATACTCCATATTTCTTTTCAAATCCCCATCCAAAATTAGAAATTTTTAAAACCCTCTTTTCTCATATCTCAGAAAACACTTCAAATGGCTAAACCCTTTATTCTTACTGAAGAATTTTCTGATGACGATGTTTTTAAGTGTGAAGAGGGACTAGGTCCAACAAGCAAAAAGAATAAGGTGGAAAAGATGATGTTGAAAAAGGAAGATGTTGATATTTTGAGAATTCAAAGTTTTCTGAATAGGAGGGTGTCTGACCTTGAAATAAAAAGAATGAAAAAAAAATGAAATAGTTCCTCAGTTTTTGATCTATTCATCTCGGAGGCCTTGAGTAAGTTTGATTCTACTAATCTTTTTGTCATGAGAAATTCAGGCTAGCGTTGAAAGCTATGATAATTACTCTTGCTAACAGGGATACTGAAATGGTTTGCCTGAAGGCTTAGCTTCTGAAACAGCACAATCAGAGGGGCCAGGTAGAAAAAAAAGCCTGGAAGGTTCAACATGAAGCCTGGGCAGCAAAGAATATGAACGTCACGAGAGGCTAAGGGATATGCTCTACTAATTCTATTCTTTCACTCCTTTGCTCCTAAGCCATCCCGTTTCAGACCTCCTCGGTTTCTATCAAAACTCAGTGGGCATTTTCTTGGTTCTCATTCGTAATAATATGTACAATGCTTTGATTGCTGGTCTTTTATTTATGAATGAAAAAATGCCTTGTTTCTAGTGACTTGTCTCATTACTTTATGCATTTTTACTCATGCTCAGTGTTGCTGTAATACCCCAACTAGTAGACCAAACTAGAGCCTCAAGCTAGGGTTCTAGAGTTTGATGATGAGGGTTAGAGTCATAGATAAGACTTCCCGTGCATAGAATGGGGGATTTAGTGGTTGAACATCAAGGCACGTGTTACACCCCGTAATTTGGAAAACCATCTAAGCTTTGGTTGAAGGATGCAATGACAAGTGACAAGGCAAGGGGGCAAAGCCTAAGCCAAAGGCCAAGGCTGCCCCCACCTTGGCAAGGTACTGCCCAAGTTCCACGACCACCTTCACAACCAGTGGTCTTGACCATGGTCCGTGAAGGGGCTCGTGAAGATCCCTTAGTTTTGTGGGAGGTCAAGCCTTGAGGCCTAGCTACTGCCTAAGACACCACGACCATCACCACCGATCGTGGTCTTGACCACAGATCGTGGGAGGTCTCGTGGTCATGCCTTAGTGTTTTTGAGGCCAAGACCCATTGGCAAGCCACTGCCTAAGGGACCACGGACAGGACCACGGCTCGTGAGTTTAGTCGTGGTGCTTGACACCATAGCTGCCAAATGAGGGTTAAAATAGTAAATTCCTTTTTAGTTGATATTATGTGGGGGTCGTTTGGCTTGGACTTTATACACCTAGATAGACTATTTTAAGTCATTAACCACCCTAACTAACTCATTAATTCCAAAACCCCAAAAGATCCCAAAGTTCTTCCTCTCAAATATTTCTCTCTTTAGGAAACCCAAGAAGAAGAAGAAGGCGAAGAGAAAGAGGAAGCTAGGTCGAAATTCCTCCATAGTAGCAAGCTTAGTAGAGATTTGAATCAAGGTATGTTTAGCATATTCATCTATGGGTTCTTCCACCCATAGAGTCCCCTAGGTTTCCCCTAATTTGTGAAGAAGAACCCCAATCTAAGCTAGGGTTTCTTCCAATGTGTGGGTTTTATTTGGGTATGATTCCAATTGGTTGGATAATACTTATTTATGGTTAATTTAGTGTTGATTCATTATATTATGATGAATTTATGTGAATTCAATGGTTAACCCTAGAAATCAAAGTATGTGGGTTTATGCCTTGTGAAGAGAAATTGATGATTCTTGATAGATCTTCTAGAATTGTTATCATGTATAGAACTTGTTCAAGAATAGGAATATGAAATCATGAATTGAACTAGATTTATGAATGTATGATAGATCATGTTTTGGAGTGATTGAATTTAGGACTTTATGATGAACTATGACTAGAATTGCCTATGAATAAGGCTTGTGAATTGTGATTATTATGCCTTATGATCTAATCAATTATGATGGTTGCAGAGTAAAGCTTGAGAGTAGGGCTTGAAACCAAAGATGATCTATAGGGCTTATAGAGTAAGTCTAATATGATAAGATAGCTTGCATGAAATTGGTATACAAAATAGATAGTGTTGTGGTGGAAGGCTTTTACCCACATGAACTACCTAGAACTATATGAATGCATGTATGTAGAATGTGAAAGGTCTTCTCACATAGAATGGTTCTAGATTGAAAGGTTAATCACCTAAAATGAATTATGCTTATTAGAATAGAATAGCTTGAAGTTGAGACATATGATCCTTTCATGAATAGTTTGACTTAAGTAGCATGAGTTATGAATTCTTATGGTAGCTTGGGATTGAGGAATTATACTCTCCTAAGGATTAGCTTTAATTAGCATTTGTCGGGTGTTATTCATGGTAGCTTGAATTAGTATAGGCATGGTATCCTAGGATTGAGGATCTATACTCTCCTAAGCGTAGCTTGGACTAGCATTATTAGAATGCCTCCATGGTAGCATGACTTGGTTAGGCCAAGACCACTTCATGGTAGCTTAGGATAGAGGATTTATACTCTCCTAAGGATAGATTAAGATTGAGACACCATACTCTCCTAAGGGTAGCTTAGGGTTGAGGATTCATACTCCCTTAAGGGTAGCATGCATTATATTGAATGTTTGCATGGTAGCTAGGTTGGGGTACTTGTACTCTTCCTTGTATAGTTTGGTTTGCATGATAGTGTGTTTTACCATGGTAGTTAGGTCTAGCCTAGTAGGTGCTATTCTTTGATATTCTCGAATGATAAATAGTAAGCATTGAGTAAGATAGCCTAAAGAAGTACTTAGTGTGAATGGTAGTATGGAATGCCATTCATACATGGGACAAGTATGACTTGAAGCTACTTATGAAGTGTTCTCTTATGTGATGTATGCTTTGCTTGGATTGTTGCTATAGTTGCCTTCCATGATATGATTGACTCAAGTTGATAGTTCCTTGTCTATATGAAGTAGGTCAAGAGTGACACTTATAGATGGTAAGTATTAATATGGTGACTTCAAGGATATGCTTAGTTCGAATGGTATTATGGGATGCCGTTCATGCATTGCACAAGTATGTTTTGAGGTAGCTTGTGAAGTAGTTCTCTTATAATATGAAAGACTAAGGGTTGAAGAATGTTAGTATGGAGGTCTAAGTAAAGACTATGCCATGAACATGATTTATCTCCTATGCTCATTAACTATGTCTTATGTTGACTTATGACTATATGATGCTTATGTTGGAGATTATGCTATGACTATGTTATTATCTCTTATGTTTATGTCTTATGTTGACTAACCATTTTGAGATGCCCTTATGATGTTGTGCTAGCTATCATACTTGGTACATTTTGTACTAACGCATACTTTGCCTACATTCTAATCAAATGTAGAGTTTCAGAGATTAAGTTCCTTTGGAGGCTAGGTTTCTAAGGAGCAAGAAGAGTTGAAAATTTGGTGAGTCCTCATAGCTTCTAGGACAAACCCATTATTTTCTTTATGTTTTAGACTTTTATATGGGTTATGTCCCAAGAGTTTTATTCAAGAGTTTAATAGATGGTTTGAGACAAAAGTGTAGTAAAGACTTCCGCTTGCTTTATGAAAATGTTTTCGATTGTATGGTTCAAAAGAAGTTTTAAATTTTCCATACTTTTCTATTATCTTATGTTATGATATACTAAGGGCTTGTATGAGACCCCTTCGGGGTCAATTACGCCATGTTACATCTAGGGGGTACCCCTGGGTCGTGACAGTTGCCTAAGTGGCCATGAATTTGCCTGAATTGCATTATGTCAACTTGGTTTACTGCTTTAGCCCTTTTTTATGATGTCAAAAGGGGAAAAATTATTAAGGTATGAGATCAATGATGTTAGCTACTTGAAGAAGACACGGTCATGCCAATAGGGGGAATAAATGCTAGCTACTTGAAGAGGACATGCTCATGCCGATAGGGGGAAGAATTTGAACAAGTTTATCATCATCAAAAAGGGGGAAAATGCTATTTTGATGTTTTGACAAACTTCGAGGATGATGAAAATAAGGGGACCAATCCAGTTACCTGAAGAGTTCTTGTTGATAGGGGGAACTGGTGAATAAGTCTGTTATCAACAAATAGGGGGAAAATGTTATTTTGGAGCTGATGTTAAGTTTTGATGATTTAACAAACTTAGAGATTTAACAAGGAACCAGATCCATGTTATTGGGACTGACGATAGTGAAATGAATGAATAAACTCAGTGTGAGGAATATTTTTATGTCATCATCAAAAAAGGGGAAATGTTATATTCTAGGTGTTTTGATTATCCTCACAAATACAGGGATCTGATCTCTGGCAAAGTTCTCTCATCCAGATTCAAATGGGGTACAACTATAAAATTGTCATGTCAGGTGGTAGGTGAAAAGTGCAGTGTGCTGCACCAATAGGAAGAGCGGACGAGACTGTCTGTTTCAGTGGCTCACAAATGCAGGGACCGGTCCTTGACATAGTTCTCTCGTCCATAATTTATAATGGTGTACAATTGTAAAATTGTCCTATCAGTGGGTTGGTAAAGTCGTTAGCGTACTTCACCAATAGAAACGGACGAAGTTATTTGTCCAATAGACAATAATTCTTTTTGATCGATATAATAAAAATGACAAACAACAAGAAAATTCATTCATTCAAAAGAGAAAGAGAGTTAGCAAATCTTCTTAAGAACTCACAAAGAACATTGCAAAGGACCTGGTCCCTGCAAGACTGCAAATGTGAAAAGGACGATAAGACAACAGTCACAAAGACTGCCACCTCTTATGTTGTAGGTGGACGTCCTTTTAGGGAAGCAGACTCTCAGCCAATGAGGTCGTCTCAAGGAGTTTGTGTTCATTTGATATAATCTCTTAACACAAAACACAAACTCAATTTTTGGCAAACAATAATTCTTAAGCTTACAAAGAAGAAGCCATCTTCAAGGAAAAACACTGCTCAACTCAACAAAAGGACCTGATAGAGTGCTAAAGAGTCTTTGTTGTATTTCGAACTTTGTGTCTTTTATGCTTAACTTGTAGGATTCGTTTCACTCTTGTTAGAAACGTTTCAAAACTTTGTGTGAGTTATTGTAAGAAAATCGTTAAGGGTAACTTTGTGTCTTATAGTCAAACGTCTATATTAATCAGTGAGGGTTAGTATAGTGGGCAATGGATGCATTGCTTAGGCACAGTAAGTAATATGAGTATTACTTAGTGTGAGATTAGGGTGTTAATCTCATTGTGTTGGTTGTAATCTGTGTTTCACTTTTGCTTGAGAAGTTTAGTGAAAACAGTTTGAAAATCTTGTGTGATAGGTCGTGGTTTTACTCCCTTGGTCAAGGAGGTTTCCAAGTAAAACTCTTGTGCCTATTTTTACGTTGTGCTATTTATTTTTTGCTCTTTTATTCTGTCGGGGACCTGATCCTGTGATCACTGGTGGACACATATATTCCAACAGTGACACACATCTTCTTTCTACTGTTAAGCAAAGTTTCATTCTTGATATGGGATATTTGATGCTTACAAGAACTATAACTTTCTATTAAACATGGTTGCACAAGCTACATATGATGTCTTTCGCAATTGAGATGCGGAATTAAAACGTGGTAAGAGAATCATATATATCTATATCTATATATCTATCTATCTTCTATATTCTGTTCTATTCTATATTATTAAAAGTGGGAACATCTAAGTCAAAAGTTGAATTATGAAAATACCCCTTATCTATTAATTTACTTTCTTCAAATCATTTAAAAAAAATATTTTTCCATTTAAAATCAACTTCATAACTACACCTCTTCATTTTCCTAACTTATCATCTTATGATCATAAATAAATAATAAATAATAATAAAATAAATTATTAAAAGTAGAAAGCTCAAAAATTTAAAGTTGGATTATCATTTTACTCCTATAATAAATAAAAAAGTTATAAAATATTTTAATAATTAAATATTAAATAAAATCATAAATTAATTTGTCATTTTTCCTTCACATAAGAAAAGAGAAATAAAACTTCTATTAAGTTAGTAAATATAGTAAGTGTATATATAAGTGGAACCAAAATATTTTAAAAATTGAATTATCAAAATGTCCATAAAATATTGAATGACATCAATATCGTTCAATCAAATATTATTCCTACAATAATATTATACAAGAATATAAATATACACTTAGTTCAATGCATTAGGCTATTGAATATATATAAATGAAAATACCCATTAATGTTTTTTCATTTATTTAACTGCTATTTATGTTTTTTTCTTTCTAAAAAGTAAGTCTATCTTCTAATAAATATAAATAAATAATAATATAGCAAATGAATGACCTAGATAAATTAAAAGACATAGAGTTATGTGTATTCAATTTCTGTAAATATTTTATCTTCCATTCCTAATGCAAAAATTAAAACATCTCTTTATAGTAATAACCATATGGAGAATTGAATGTTACTTGGTATATTCAATGTAGAGTAAATTATTTTGATCAATTCAATACAATATATTCATTTGCTAAATGTTATATATTGTGTATATATAGTGAAAAATCACAAGACAACTATTCTAATTCATCAAATTATTTGATTATCAATCCTACTTTGTGTAGGCGACTTTTTTTTCATATTCATTTTGTGTTTGTGTCTCTCTTTTCTACTTCTGCTTATGTGCTCTATTTTTTTCTATTCACATTATAAGTTATTGTCTTTAATTCGACTTATTCATATATGCTTTCTGATTAGTTGAAAGTTCTTCTTACTTGGACATGCAAACGTTTGTATCATAGTTTTTTCACCTCTTGCAACATAAGAATTTGTCATGGAAATATCAAATCAGGTAAGATTACTTTCTTTTTAATTATAACTTCTTGGAGTATCATGAAACTGTATATTCTTGTTTGTGTAAATTTTGGTTAGGAATCAATTTACATAATTTAACTAATATCTTTTGGTTAAATTCACATATGATAGAACTAATAATTTGAATTAGGCAAGGGGTACACTGTCACGACCCAAGCCTAGGGCCTAGACGTGACCGGCGAATGGGGAACCCGAAGGAACCCCAAACAAGCCTCATAGCGTATCTTACACATCATTGGTCGCGGAAGCAATTAAAATGACCATAAGCGATAAGCATAATCAAGGGGGAAATCGGGACTAAGGGAGCAAGAAAAAAAAAAGAAATGATACATAAATACCATAGATGAATCAAGCTCAAACATAATACACAACTTGTCCAACACCACCTCTAAACATAGGTACTTTAGCGGGGGCCAAGACAAACAACTGGGCTCACCCTCATAGACAAAACATAACTAAAAGGAAAAGTCTTATACATAGCAAAAGATCATAAGCAACGTCCCCGGAATGGAGGACTCACCAATAACCTTGATAGAAAATCGTATTAGCCACGCGGAGGACGAGGGTCAAGCGGTGCTCCGGTCCCTACATGGTGACATCATGTAGGCATAGAGTATG
>NC_064284.1:34204110-34213790 GCF_019186545.1 Solanum stenotomum | reverse complement strand
CCCCTGAATAAGAATATGAAGTTGAATTTCCGAAATCATGCACGGATTTTGAGATATATGGAAATTACAATTATAGGTGTTTCCGAAGCACATTTTCGGGCATTTTTGGGGTCGTTTCATACACGTACCTATATTAATTATGATTTATATGCATCGATTAGATATTTGAGCAATTATTATTTTATCACTAAATAATAACTTTTTTTTTTGTAGGTGTACACTAAAAAATTTGACAATGGCCCACTAGCTATCATAAGAAAGGTATGTGTTGATCGAATTTATGTGCAATTTTTACAAAACACAATTCACATTCGGTAACAACTTGACCTGTATGTGATTGTAATAAGGCGGAGGCTACAATTTCTTAGAAAGAAGGACAAAATTTTAGAACATGAAATATTTTGAACCAATAAGCGACACTTAAATTATGTGTTGTGACATATTTAAAAAACTTTTATCAAGTTGAATACTTGATATACTAATAAAATACATAATTAAAATTGTTCGAATATTACTTTTTGAAATTCATTTGATACCAATATTTCAGCATGATGTACCTTCTATCGTTAATAATCTTGATTGAATAGGCTCACCATTCATTGGTTTAAGCTTGTATATTTTCTCTTCAATTACTATGCAAGTTATTGCACAATGATCATCTACTAGCCATCTTAAGGAAGACATCGATTGATCAAAATTCCATATAACTTTTGCAAAACACTACTCTCATTCGACAACAACTTCTTAATACGTATGCAAATGTGAAAAGGTGGAGACTACATTTTCTTAAAAAGAAGATGAAAAACATAAGACAAGAAATATTGAAATCACATTTGACATTTAAAATATGAGTTATGACATATTAAACAAAATAAACTTATATCAAATTGAATACTTGATATATTATAGGAATTACATAATTGAAGGTATTGGTTTGAGCTTGTATATTTCTCTTCAATTTTTGTGCAACTTATTACGCACTAATTATAATATTTTTAAAGTTCTTGTAATATTTAAGTATGAGATACATGGGAAACATACATGTTTAGGTATATATATATATATATATATATATATATATATCGTTATAACAACTCCACACAATTTAGCATGGGACATACGTGCAACGCACGTGCCCAAGACTAGCATTACTAAAAGTGGGAAGCTCCAAAGTTTAAAGTTGAATTATCATTTTACCCCTATGCTAATTAAAAAAAGTTATAAAACATTTAATTAATAAAACATCAAATAGCAACCATATCATATTATTATACTATCTATCTATCTATATTACTTTAAAAGCATGAACTCCTAACTTGAATGTTAAATTTCTATAGTATCCCTAACTTAGGTTGTGACTTTTTCGATGAGTTGTCACTTTTTTGATAAGTTGTGACTTTTTTCGAAGGGTTGTGATTTTTCGATGAGTTGTGACTTTTCCAAAGAATTGTGACTTTTTCAATGAGTTGTGACTTTTCCAAAGAGTTGTGACTTCTCGAACGATTTGTTTTTGATGCTCAAGGCAAAAGAATGACTTTATTTATCAATGCTCTCATGAAGTTTGCTTTAAAATAGTAATTACTATATAAACATTGCCCTTTTGTTTTACTTATTTACTATTTCTTAATATTTCAATATTTTAGACGAAGAAAAGTTCATATGACTTGTAATAACGCCATTTGATGTTTGTATTAATTTATTTTTTATTATTTATTTAATAGTTCATTTTATGAGATAAATATTTTCATTAATGCAAATATATATGTATTTGTATTTAAATTAAAGTATTATGTATGCCACAAATGTATTATCAAGTTAACAAGATCTTCTAACTTCAAAATATATTATTTTAAATTGTTCAGAATTTTTTTTTTAAAAAAAAACTCACAACCAATGTGAATATATTAATATATAAAATGTAGTTATTCTCTTTACATGTTCATATGAAATCTAAACAATTTAACGTGAAATACACATGCAAAACACATCTGGTTAGATGACAATAAAAATACAAAGCAAATATTGTCTATAAGGTAATATTAGTGAGATAAGACTAATTATATGATTAACCTCATCAAATTGAAATAAATATATACATTATTGCATTTAACTAATATATCAGAGCTATGGATGAAGAGCTATATAAGAAGAAACATACTAGTAGAAAGTTAAGAAAAATAAGAAGAAAATTAAACAAATTATATCCAGAATATAAACAACTCAATGTCACAAAAACTGATAACGACAAATTAGATCAATTAATAGATAATATATCTAAAACAAAATATAAATATATTCAATATTTAAAGATGCAATGAATAACGAGAATAATGAATATAAACAAAAACTTACTGAAATAATTATAGCAAAGAGACAAGAATTAAGATATAGGCAAAATAGACTTAACAGTAATATATTTGCAGGAATTTGTAAAAAAACTATAGTAGCACAGAGAAAAACTATTTTATATCTACAAATACAAATAGAAAACTTAGAATATAAACTACAACACAATTTATAAATGAATAAAGAAGAACACGCAATAGATGAAAAAACAAATGAAAACTATGACAGACTAAAAATAAAGATAATATTTTCTAATCTAGGAAGAAGATATAAGAAAATATGTGACAATCTAAGTTTAATGTTAGAAAAAGAAACAGTAAAATTAGAAGATAGTTTAACTGCTATGATAAGAATAACAAAAGAAAATGAATAATAAGATAGAAAAACGAAAATTGAAAAAATAAAACAACAAACAAAAAAGGAAGTACAACAATTAGAAGAAGTAAAAAATACTAAAATAATAGAACTAAAAAAAGAGCTGGCAATATTGAAAGAAATGTATGAAATTAAACAAAAAGAAAAGGAACAAAAAACAAAATTAGCAAATGAAATAAATAAATTTAAAGGAAAATTACAATTAGAAGAACTAGAAGAAAAAGAAGAAAACCAAGATAATCTACCTGAAATAGGAATTGATGAAATAAATAATGATGATCTAGAAGAACAACATTCAGAAACAAGCGAAACATATACAAAACTTTTAGCAAATATAGATACAAAGAATTTAGAAGTAAATACATGAGACGTAGACATGGATGAAAAACCAAGTACATCAGGAGTAAAAAATCCAACAAAATCCAAGATTCTATAATACAAACTATGGACAATATGATAGAGAAAAAACTATGTGGGGTAAAAGATTGAATAAAAAATGGTCACCTAAACCAATAACTGAACACCATAATTTTTTAAAGTTAGACTGTGTACTAGATATAAATAAAACAATCAAATTATGGATGGGTTATATATCAAAATAATTAATAGATAACTAAATAGGAATGACAGAAACACCAGGATATATAGAAAGAACACTTATAGGAACAGTAAAATTATGGCTACAAAATTTATCAAATGAAGGTTTAAAAACATTAAGAAGTAATAAAAAATTTGATGGTGAAATAGCTAATACAACTATGGAAATATTATATAAATACGAAGTAGCTATAAGAAACGAATTTAGTAGTATGACAACAGAAGTAGAAGAACAAAATAAAGAAAAAATCATAAACTGGAATCTAATGACAAAATTAGCAATATGTAACATGTATTATATAGATGAATATACATGTGCATTTAGAGAATACTATTATAAAGGAACATATAGCATAGAAGAAAGTAAAGAAATAAGAAAATTATATTTTACAAAATTACCAGAACCTTTTAATTCAAAAGTAATAAAAAGTTGGAATGAAGCAGGATTAACAGATACCTTAGGAACTAGAATGAAATTCTTACAACGATGGTTTATAAAACTATGTGAAAAACATAAAGAAGAAATAAAAATGAAAAAAATATTGGTAAAAAACTTAGCATGTTACAAATATAAAACAGCACCCCAATTCGGTTATACAGACAAATACTATAAAAAGAAATATAATAAAATATACAGATCAAAATATAAATATAAAAAACCAAGAAGAAGATACTATGTAAAAAACTATAAAACTAAAGACCATATAGACCAAAGAAAAGACTAACAGAATGTACTTGTTACAACTGTGGAAAATTAGGACATATAGCTAAAAATTGTACATTACCTAAATATCCAAAGAAAAAACAAATATCAGAAATACTGGTAGACAATGAAAAATATACACAAATAAAGTACGTAGATTATGAATTAGAAAGTGAAGATAGAATATATGAATTATCAGAAAACGAAACAAACGAAATGGAAAATAATTCAGTAATAGAATCAGATAATGAATACTATATAAATGACTGAAACAGATATACAAATAATAACTAAAGAAAAATATCAAGATGAAGAATCGACAGAACAAAAAATAATATTTGATAATAATGTATTTGAACAAATAAAAGGAAAAGAATTAGACCTAAGCGTAGAAAAAATATTCGAAATACCAACAATAAGAAATTGGTTTAAACGACAAAAAGAAGAATATTATGTAGTAAGTCAAAGAGAACATATCATAGATTGCAAAAACACCAAAGGAAAGGCTAAAATACCAATAATAAACAAACGAATAGTAAATAAAGAAATACAAGATATTAAGGCTAAAAATCCAATTAAATATGTACATTTAGGAGGAACAAAAATACTAATAAAAGCATGTTTTAGAGAAGAAATAGATACACCCATAGAAATATATTTAGCGGATGATAGAATTATACAACTCATAGAAAAAAGTATAATAAGTGCAGTAAAAGGTAACCTCATATACCAAAAATTTAAATTTATAATAAGTGCTAACTACTCAGTAGCAATAAATGACAGAAACATAGATAAATCACTAATATTATATTGAAAAATGTCAGGGATAGAACTAGCTCCAAGAAGTAAAATATTTATAGCTAGATGTAAAAACTTATATGTTTTAACAACAAAACATAAAATAACAGCAAAAAATAAAATAAAATAAATAAAAATAGAGAATCCTTTTGAAAGGATAGTTAAGTCATAGATAATAATGATTATAGTTATAATGAGATTGATATAGAAGAAGATTTAGAAATAGTAAAAGAAAGATTAAGCACATAAAAAAGAATAAACTATGAAATACCCCAAATATCATAAAAAATGAATACCTCAAGAAGAATGGATAAAACTCCACAAAAATCAATAGAAGAAGAAATAAAACCATATCATTACTACATAATGGGAGTAATAGAACAACGAAAATATCTAATATTGATAAATACATGACAAAAAGAAAACTATATTACAAGAGAATTAGTAACAGAAGATGAAATAATTACTACTGAACATTTATGTCCTGAACTACCAAAGACATTAATATATACCGAAGAAACTACAGAAAAGGAAATAATCATTGGAGGAATACCAATAGTAATAAGGTTTAAAGTATATCAAGGAGATAAAAACATCACTTTAGGAATAAAATGGTTAGAACAAGTAAAATCATATAATTTAGAAGACAAACAACTAACAATAAATTATAATAATAAGAAGATAATAATAAAAGGAACTTTCTTATGATAAAAACATGAAATTATATATACTTGCAAAAATAATAATAGAAGGATATTACAACAGATATTATACACCAATGATAGACACAGGAGCAGAAACTAACATATGTAAATACAATTGCTTACCATAAGATAAATGGAAAAAATTAAAAACACCGATAGTAGTAACATGATTTAATAATGAAGGAAGCATGATCACATATAAGACAAAAAATATAAAAGTACAAATATGGGATAAGATATGTTATTAGGAATGCCATTTTTAGAAAAATTATACCCACATATAATAACAAAAACACACTGATGATTCACAACACCATGTAAACAATAAATAGGAGCAAAAAGAGTGAATAACAAAAGACGAAAAACAACCGAATGGATAAAAGGAAGTGAAAAAATTACACAAGAATTAGAAAATATAAAAGAAGAAGACCCTAAAATAAAATTAATTATATTCTCTATAGATAAAGTAAAAATAATCCAAGATAAGTTAAAATTATTATATAGTGAAGATCATTTACAAGGATGGGAAAAACATAAAACAAAAGTAAAATTGAGCTAATTGATAATAATAGTATAATAACCCAAAAAACCATTAAAGTATAATTTTAATGATTTAACAGAATTTAAGATACATATAGGTGAATTGCTAGAAAAAGGATATATACAAGAAAACAATAGTAAACATACAAGCCCAACATTTATAGTAAATAAACATAGTGAACAAAAAAGAGGAAAAAGTAAAATGGTTATTGATTATAGAAATTTAAATGCAAAAACTAAAACTTATAATTACCCAATACCAAATAAAATATTAAAGATAAGACAAATACAAGGATATAATTATTTTAGTAAATTTGACTGCAAATCAAGATTTTACCACTTAAAGTTAGAAGAAGAATCTAAAAAACTTACAACATTTACAGTACCACAAGGATTCTGTGAATGGAACGTATTACCATTTGGATATAAAAATGCCCAGGTAGATATCAACATTTTATGGATAACTACTTTAAACAACTAGAAAATTGCGTAGTATATACTGATGATATATTACTATATTCTAAAACCCAAGATGAACACATAAGATTATTAGAAAAATTCATACATATTATAGAATATTCAGGCATAAGCCTAAGTAAAAAGAAAGCAGACATAATGAAAAACCAAATAGAATTCCTAGGAATAGAGATAGATAAAAATGGAATAAAAATGCAAACACATATAGTACAAAAAATAATTAACTCAAATGAACAACTAGACACAAAAAAGAAATTACAATAATTCTTAGGACTAGTAAATCAAGTAAGAGAGTACATACAAAAATTAGCAGAGAATTTAAAACCATTACAACAAAAATTAAAGAAAGACATAGAATACCAGTTTGATAAAAAAGACCAAACACAAATACAAAAAGTAAAACTATTATGTAAGAACCTACCTAAACTATATTTTCCGGATGAAAACAAAAAATTTACTTATATAGTAGAATCAAACGCCAGTGAAAAAAGTTATGGAGGAGTCTTAAAATACAGGTATGATAAAGAAAAAATAGAACATCATTGTAGATATTATTCAGGAACATTTACTAATACAAAAATAAGATGGAAAATAAATAGAAAAGAATTATATTCAGTGTATAAATGTTTACTATCATTTAAATCATATATTGTATATAACAAATTTATTATAAGGACAAATAACACACAAGTAAAATGGTGGCTAACAAGAAAAATACAAGATTCAGTAACTACAAAAGAAATGAGAAGATTGGTTTTAAGTATATTAAATTTTACATTTACTATTGAAGTAATAAAAATTGACAAGAATGTTATTGCAGATTACTTATCAAGACAAAGCTACTCAAACTGAGAAAGAAAATACAATTGAAGAGATACTTAAAGCCATCACTACACTTTGTATCAAAGTGGACAGTATGGACAATGAGATACAAAAACTAAAGACTAATGAATATAATATGAAGTCTAAAGCTAGTACAAGTCAACAACATGACTATAAAAATGCGGAGCTAAGTCGATCGAAAGACTTTAAAAATCCAGAGCTAAGAGGTGACGTTGGGAAACACCTTAAAACCCATAATGATTGTCTAAATATAGCTGCAGGTACAAGAAGACCAGTTATTGAAAAACAATGAAATGCAAATCTAAATCAGTTATTTGAAAAACCATTTACACAAAAAATAAAAAACCCATTAACCATAGAACCACAAACTTCAACGTATGCAAATAGCCTACAGCATGAGAAAAAGGTGTATAACCACATCACAAGGACATACCTCAAAAATATATACAATATACAAAATACAGAGTTACCTAAACCTCAATCCCAGATCTACCACTACAAAAGGTCCAAACCAAGACTATATAACCCATAAATTTCAAGGATACAATAAACTAATTGCACAGCCAAAAACCAATGCTAACCTAGTTAAAACATGTTATAATTATGGATTAATAAGTACTGCATATACTTATGACGGAGAAGAACTAAGCGGCATACCAGAATTATACAAAGCATTTATTATATACAAAAAAGTGACCAAATTTATGTGAAATTCTATCATTATTAAAATTATTTGAATGAAAATGCTATATGGAGTTACTATTCTAGAGATCAATTAATGATTTATGCCAACTCAAGGGAACTAAGGAAATCAGATATGGATGAAGTTTAGAAATGAATTTTATCATTATTAAAACCAGAATAAAGACCTACAACAAGAGCATTAAAGGCAGGATTTATTTCTTCAGAACTATTAACTAGATATTGTAAGCTAATTGGACACAAATATCCTGAACATATATGTTCAAAATGTAATGGAGAAGACAATGTGATTCCCGATGTTCAGCTAGAATAAAGTCAAAGAGATATGAAGACAAAGAAGATAGGGACAAAGAAGATAAAGACAACTAAAGAGATAAGGCAAAGAAGACATATTTGGCAAAAACAAGCCAAAAGCAAATAGTATAAAATGAATAGAACTATGTAAAGTAGCAATATTGTAAATTATTAGGTACATTATTTTTCGTCTTATTGTAAGAAAGTTAGTAGAGTAGGAATAAATTATGTAAATTAGTCAACAAGTGTAGGGTAGTATGCATTATTAAAGTAGGTGCATATTAAAGTGGTAGGTAGGAGTGGTGTGCATTAGGAATGGACAAGTGTAAAGTGGTAGGTGTGCATTATTAAAGTAGTGTGCAGATAAATATAAGTGCAGTAGCTATATGATAGGATTTCCTTTCTATATAAAGTAATGTACATGTAACATAAGGGGTAAGCCTTCAATAAACGAAGCAAGCTTCCATAAAAACACTCTCTCAATGTAATGACCCTAAATGTCATTTTTGGAAATTTTCATAAAATAACCGTTTTACCCCTCCCGATAGTTGCCCCGAGTCCTAATTGTTGTATTTTCGAAGTTGGTTTGAAGGAAAAATTGATGAAAAGTTGAGTTTTTGGAAAGTTGAGTTTTTAAGAGTTAAAGTTTGGTTAAAAGTGCTATTTCGAGTCATTTGGAGTTTCGAGACTCGAATCAGATTTCTGTCGATTCCAGCAATTTTAGAATGTCGAAATGGGTCTATGAAAATTTACGGAGTCAAATTTGGAGTTAAAACGAAGATTTGAGGTCCTAAGTTGCAAAAATTGTGAAATTTTGATCATGAGTTGACTTTGGTCAACAAACGAGGTTCCGGTGCTCGAAATGGAATTCCGAGGGCACTTTTGGATTCAGGGGGTGATTCTAAGTCTAGAATGAGTCTTGGTTGAATTTTTAGAGGCCCCGAGTGCGTTTCGAGTTTTTGAGCCTAAAGTTAGTTTCTTGACGCCTTATCGGATACCGGGTCAAGGTAATTCGAATTCAAATTCCGACGATTTCATTGAGTCCGAAATGTCATTTTCAAGCTAGTAGCATATTTGGTTTGTGTTCAGAAAGTGCCAAATGAGTTTTGGGTGAGCTTTTAAGCTTCTTGGATGCTTTGACACTATTTCAACAAATTGTGGCAACTAAAGGGTTCATTATTAGTTTTAAAGGTCAAAAAATTATTCCGAAGGTTCTGAAATTTTGAGCATGAATTATAGGACTTATCTGCAAATTTTGGTGCATTTTCGCTAACCCGAGATTGGACTTTTATCGCAAATAA
>NC_064284.1:34132595-34201525 GCF_019186545.1 Solanum stenotomum | reverse complement strand
CGCTAAAGTACGATGCTAGTAGTGACAGGAGAACATGATAAACATATAATCTAGTTTATAATGATCTAATATGAATTTAATCAATTATGGATATGATAGGAAGGAATAATTGAAAATAAAAAACTTGCATAACAACGAACATGACTACATATATGCATGATGAAATAATAAAAAACTATGAAACTTTAATCCTATATATACTTAGAGGTATAGAGATAATTGAATTAAGAAGAATCATATGAGAAAAAATATTTAATGATAACGAATCAGAAGATATATTAGACCAACAATGGTATGAAATAGACCTACATGATTTAGACCTCGAAAGAATAGAATGGTATGATTTAGAAATAAATTCAGATTAAAATGAACTACGATATTTACAATATTGAACATAAGCTATGAAAGACATAAAACTATTAGAAGAATTAATGGAAAATAATTTACATATGTACCTAAGAACCCAAGATATGTTGTATCTAGAATACATCACAAATAATATTAAAGAAATAGTTAGATTAAGACAACTATCAGAAAAATATTACAATAAGTATTATTACATTTTACCATGAATTCCGCACCTCATTGACCATCTTAATAGGTTTGCGTGAATAAGAAATATATATGACGATCCACATTGAACATTCACAAAAAAACTATAATATTATTTTTTACTAAGCTTATTATACAAATCTTCTCTTAAATAAGCAATACTATTTACTATATCATATATTTTTGGAATTGGTAATCACGTGCAACACACGTGTCAAAAAACTAGTTATAATATATGTATGTGTGTGTATATATATATAAATAATTTAAAAAATCTTAAAACAAATAACAAAGAATTAAGAAAATGTAGTAAATGAGAAAAAAAAAGTGATAGTCATTTAGATGGCAATAAAGATGAAACATGTTCATATGGGCTCTTAATAATGCCATCTTCAAATAAGACCTTTGGCTTTCTTAAAAAAATAAATTAAATTAAATTAATCCTTCATAAACTACTACTACATTAACTAAACTTACGTTAGCTAACCTCTTTGTCTATAATCTGGAGAACTCAAAAGGTCAATAAGTAATTAAAATTAGAAAAAGAAATACCAACCAAAAAAAGGTATAAAAAGGGAGAAAGGGTATACAATTTCTTTATGTATCTGATCTCCATTTTTTTAAAACTCATACATCTGAATATTTTTTAGCAATTTTTCTGTAATCTAATCATTTTTGTTTTCTTCTTCGTAATGCAGGAAAAGAAAAACAGTAAGAGAAGCATGCACAACTGTTAGAAGTTGGAATAAGAATTGTGCGCGATAAGTTTCCTTGTTAGAGCGAAAACACATTCATATAATATTGATTGATTTGAAGGTATACAATGTTTATGTGGAACTATCAATGAAATTATAAGTCTTTTACTATATTAGCAAATAGTATCTTTATTTTACAAATTCAGATGTTCTCCTTGTACTTTTAGTTTCTTTATTTTTACAAAATCAGATGTTCTCCTTGTACTTTTAGTTTCTTTATTTTTTGTAAGTCAAAACTACCTGTCATTACCAAATCAAAAAAACATTATATATATATATATATATATATATATATATATATATATATATATATAACATAGTGTTTCTACTTTAGTTATGCAAAGAGAATATTGATGTCTCTTTCATTCTCTTCTTAATTAGAAGGTATATGTTATTTTTCGGAGAAGTGTCTAAAGCTTCAATAGAAATATTTGCAAGGTTATGTTGGAAATTTTAAGATCATGGCCATTTATACCTATTTATATCATATATCATATCATATTATATTATAAGTGAGAAGGTGTTTAGTCTAAAGTTGGATTACGAAAATGCCCTTCAACTTTTTAATTATCATTATCATGATATTATTATTATTAATATTAATTAATTATTATTCTATAAGTGTGAAGCCATTAAAGTTGAATGACTTTTAACTCTTCAACATATCACCAATAAAGTTGAATGACTTTTTAATTCTTCAAGAAATCACTATACATACATGTCTCTCTTCAATTACTATCACCATTACACTCTTTTAAGTAACATAATTTTCACAATAAATTACAATTCTAAATATGAAAGGACAATTATTTATTAATATAGTCTTTTTAAAGAAACTGACATATATTTCCAACAATTCATATTTTTTTATCCCTCAGATGCATATTTTCTCTTACACGTTGTCTTCTAATGACAATACTGTACATTTGAATTTGATTTAGAGAGCATAAAGCTCTTATCATATGTTCTTTCAAGCATTTCTTTACATTTTGTTTCTTCATTTTTTCCTATCATTCAAATTATATTCTTAAATTGATGTTTAACTGTTTGATCTCTCACATGAAAATATAGTACTAAAATTTTGTTTTATAAACTCATGATGTAATTTTTTAATCTCATGTATAAACAAGAGGTGATGCTTTTGCAGACCGTTGAATAGAACTTTAGTAGAAATTGTGCTAATACAAATAAGGTATGCATCATGTCTCTCTTACAATTTTTGCAATTTTTTGCATGAGTAATTTTAATAGATTTGATAAAAATTTGATTATTTTATTTTTAATTAGATTTTAATAACTTAATGCATGCATATTTTACAAAGTAAAGGCTCCTTGATAGCTTTAGTTTGATAATGACTTATTGAAATTATAAGTCACGACCCGAGACTACAACCTGAACGTGGCCGGTACTTGAGAACCATTGCTGGTCCCAAAGTGAACCCTCATCCTAGTTGACTACAAGCAGAAGACTAACTCAAGCATATAAAAGCTTAAAAAGTGAATATAATTCATGAAACTCAAATACAAAGCTTTAACTCAAATGATTTACTCTGAATATAAATAGAATATTCAACTAGCCAACAATAGGCAACTCAAGTCTTTAAAACATTTAATTAGATAAATGAAACACACTTCTCAAACTCTACTGTCTATCTATGAAACCTCTAACTAACAAAGATGGAAGTTGGGATAAGACCCACGACATCCTAACAACTGATATAACTGAAAGTACAAGTGGAACCCTCTGAATGCAAGGAGGCTCACCATAGCTAACTCGAACTTCATGTGGTATCAATGAAGCACCTGTTGATGATCCTGAATACCTGTATTTGCATCATGAAATGATGCAGGCCAAATGGCTCAGTACATGAAATATATGAGCATGTAAGGGGAATTCTAAAGTATAACATAAGCTTGAACTTGATAAAAAGGGAACATACTTACCTCTTCTCAACTCACTCAACTAAACTAAACTTAAGAAGAAGATACTCAACTCAAGATAAAGCAACAACAAAAGATGCAATATATGGAAAACTTTTAAAACATTAGATAACAACTTAATGTATTGAAGAATAAAATAACAACTCAATTTATATATAAAAATATAAATAACTTTGTGGGAGATTCTATAACCGACAACCATCACTATGAGCTATGTGATGATACATTGTCTCGCCCACGCTGCCAGAACTGTCCTATACCTTGCCTGGGTATAGAACCTCTCAACTAAGTGAATCCACTAGTCTATGCTAAAAAGAATTAAGGAATCATCTAAAAAGTATGACCCGTTCTACCCACGTTGGCTATATGGTTTATGGAGACTTGAGTTATTATGAACTCGTCCCCATATCGGTGCTCAATACTACTCCCAAAATATACTCAGCTCATATGTTTAAAAACATAACTCTTTCTGTGGTTTGAGATAATTACTCAAAAACTAGCTCAAAGGCTCTCTTGGAAATCAGTGTTTCCTCTCTTGTTTTAATGTGAAAGCATTTACTCTTTGGGAATACTTAGTTCCCATATAATCTTTTGAAGAAAATGAACTTCCCCTTTACTCTTACTCAACTCAATGCTCAAGTCTTAAAACAAGTTTAAAGCATTTGTAAAAGGCTTCTTAAAATATGGTTTATACCGAATTATGGACGTGAACGACTCAATGCAAGGTTTTCAATAACCATAGATAGAACTCAACACTTGTAACTCAAACTTCAATGTTACTACTCATTTCAAGAATGCTCAACTCAGAGGGTTCATGGGGAATTATGAGCATGAACTACTCAAGTAAGGCTGGGCACCGGACCGGGTTGTACCGGTATCGGTCTGGTACCATTTCGGTACCATTTCGGTTCGTTCTGGTCCGGTAGTATTCAGGACGGAATGGGACACCGTGACCCGGTACATGGGACGGAACGGTATCACTATTTGATACCGGTGTACCGGTACCGGTTTATCCCGATTTATTTCGGTTCCATTTCGGTCTGGTCCGGTTTCGATTAATTATTTTTTATTATTAATTTATAATTTATATTATATATATATATATTGATAAAAAGTCTTCCTAGGGGTCAGCAAAGGCTGAAAAGCCTGCTGCCCCCTGCCCCTGCCGACCTGTCCCATCCCCAGTCCCCACTCCCCACTCCCTACTAGCCAATGGCAAGCTGAGTAGCTGACTGCCCCAGCCCCCCATTCTCCCAACAAAAATATTTTCAATGACTATAATTCTATATTTTCCAATTCCAACACATAATCACAAATTCTAAAACTATATATACTCCCTCTCTTTATATTTTTAATTACAATTTATGTATTTACAGTATTTAACAATTAAGAATCATCAATTTCTCTCAATTCTCAATCTTTCTCAAAGTTTCATACTTTCAATATTCAAGTTTCAAATTTCAATCATATTATTTTGTAATTGTGAAGATTTCAACAATCATTTGGTGAATTTTGGAGTAGGAATCTTCTTCAAACTTCAAGTTTCGGCATCAATTTTTCAATTTTCGATCATAATCATTTGTTCTTTACACAAGCGTTTGGTAACTTCGTTCCACTGTCTAATCTTATATTTATTTTTTGTATTTATTATTTGTAAGTTGTTCTTGTTAAATTTTGTATTTCATAATTTATAATTTTATACCATGGAGTCTTCTAAAAAAAGTGGAGGTAAAAAAGGTATTGTACACGGAGTAAAAAATATGCTTACAAAAAATAAGAAGGGTTCTAGTTCTTCTAAATCTAATTTTCCTATTGTTAGAATGAATACTGATGAATTTACTCATGTGAATGAAACTAATTTTTCTCGTCCTGGTCCTATAGAAATTAATTCGGATACTCCCATAATTCCCGAAGAGGTTTATGAAAGACATTATGGTAGTTATCAAGAAAATGAAGAAGTAGAAATTGATGAAGAAGATTTAGATGATACACCGACTAGTCCCGACCTAAATAGTACTGAAGTTCCACCTCAGGAGGACAATCCTTCGGTTGGAACTAGTCGTCCCCCTATTGTTCCAACTAGAGGTAAGACCAAGATACAACATGCTTTAAAATCACATGTGTGGAAATTTTGTTATTTGAATGAAGAAAAAAACTTTTAGTACATGTAAAATTTGTAAACAACATTTTAAATATACATCTGGTGGGAGTGGAGGTTCAACGGGGGGATTAAAAAAACATTTGATTAATAATCATAGTAAAGAGTGGTTTGCATATATATCTTCTCTTGATGTTTGTGAAAATTCTAACATTGAAACATCAGCTAGAGGGTCAAATATGGTTCAAGGTGAATTAAATACTTCGAACCCAAGTAGTCCTCTTACACGTCGAACCTATAATAAGGATCGTGATCGTGATCGTGAAAATTTTGCTAAAATGGTTGTTGTTTGTGGTTTACCTTTTACTTTTGGAGAACATCCGGGTTTAATTGCATATATTCGTGATACATATAATCCTAGTTTTAAAGGTTTATCAAGAAGCATGGTAAAAAGAGATATTTTTGAATTTCAAGAAAAATATTGTCAATGTTTGCGTGCCTATTTTGAAATAATGGATTGTAGAATTGTTATTACCACTGATATGGGTCGTAGTCCTAATGGTTTTGATTATTTAACTGCTACTGTGCATTGGACTGATTATAATTGGAATTTACATAAAAGAATTATTGGTTATAAAATTTGTCAAAAGAAAAAAACTGGAATGTATATTGCTACTACTGTGTTGGAAATTTTAGATTTTTTCGATCTTTGTGATAAAGTCATTAGTATTATTTTAGATAGTGCTTCTGCTAATTTAAATGCTATTAATATGCTAGAACCTAGACTTTGTCCTATTAGTAAATATGCTTTTCATGTTAGATATGCTGCGCATATATTAAATTTGGTTGTTAGTGACGGTGTGAAATTATTTGAAAATAGTTGTGATAAAGTTGATAATGCTTGTTTTTATATTTTTCATATGCATAGTAGTAGTAGAATTAATCAATATAAAGAGCTTTGTAATGCATGTAAACTTCCGTTTAGAAAAGTTCCGAAGCATGTAAAAACTAGATGAAATTCCTTTTATGAAATGCTTGAAGTTGCTTATACATATAAAGAGCCTATTACTATGCAATTTAATAGTCATAATGCTTATCCTAAATTTAAACTTAATGATAGTGATTGGGATGAAGTAAATGAACTTAGAATATTTTTGAAATCGTTTTATGATGCTACTAAAATTTTTTCTGGAATGTATTATCCTACTATTTCTGAAATTTTAATACATATATGTGAGATTTCATATATCTTTTCTGAATATAAAACAAATGAATTATTTACCAGTGCTATTGAAGTTATGATTACAAAATTTAAGAAATATTTTTTTCCTATCCCTCAAATTTATTTAACTGCAATTCTTTTCAACCCCGAATATAAAGAATATGGTGCAAAAGCTTTAGTTGAATGCATTTATCAAAATTTAGATATTAAACCAGAAGAAAAATCTGATTTGGTAACATGTCAAAATAGTATAAAATTACTTGCTAAAGAAATGTATGATAAATATTATTCCTTAGATAATGTTGAAAATCCTTAAATGTCTATGCCTCAAGTAGGTGCCCATGGTAGAGTGAAACATAAACTTGGTCTTGACTCTTCTAATAAATGTGAATTTGTTAAATATCTTGAACAGGGTTCAGATAATATTACAAACGATGAAGGTATACCACAATTATTGAACTGGTGGAGGGCTCGTGGAACTCAATTTCCAAAACTTAGTAGGATGGTGAATGACGTGATTGCAATTCAAGGATCATCAGTTGCTTCGGAGGCAGCTTTTAGCGTGGTAAGATTTCAATTGGAGACCACAGATATTCGTTAGCAGAAAACAGTTTGGAAATATCGGTGTTGTTTAGAGATTGGATAAATGCTGAGCGGAGAAATCAAGGACTTCCAAAGTTGGATAGTCAATTTGAACTTTTCATAGATTCAACCATTGGATGTGGTAGTGACGATGGCATGGAACTTCAAGATTTTCAACGAGCTTTACCAAGACCAGTAGTTGATTACGGTCAATCTATAGCTGAGTTAGAGAAAAGATTTACGGGACTATACAACTATTAGTATTACATTTGAGGCTTAGTTGAAACAGAGCCCTTCCTAGAAGGTGGCTGCGTAAACTATGCACTCTACTAATAGTTGTAAATTGTAATACAAATTTAAATAAATTGGAATATTGGATTTATATTTTTTAATTTGTGACTTTGTGTCATTGTTTTATCCTTATTTTTATTTAATTTTTTAAAATTACAAACTTAAGTTATTTAAATTATAATTTATAACATATTAATAAGTAATAACTTATAAACTTCAAAAGATTCAAATCTTGAAAACTTAAGCTCAAAAACATTTTTTTAAAAAAAAAACTTTATTAAACTTAACTTGCATACTTCAAAAGATTCAAATATTTAAAACTAAGCTCAAAAATTTTTTTTTTTTAAAAAACTTTATTAAACCTAACTTGCAAACTTAATAAGTAAAAATTAAAAAAAATATCTTTAAAATAAACTTAAGTAAAACTACATTATAAGTTTCAAAACTATTAATTTAAACTTAGAAAAATAAAAAAACATTAATATTTTTGTATTTCAAAAAATTAAAATAACTAAATTTTTTTAAATCATTTTTTGAAATAGCTAGATGTGTCGTTCCGTTTATCCCATCCCGTTCCATTTCGGTCTGTTCCGGTCCGTTCCGATTCCATCCCGATATATAGTGGGATGGGACAGAACCGTGTATCTGTATCGGTAATTTCGATCCGGTTCATCCCGGTACCGATCAACAAACCGGTCAACCCATCCCGTTCCGGTCCGACGCCCAGTCTTATACTCAATTGAAGGACTCAAAGATACCTCTCATCTCAAGACTGCTAGACTTATAGGGCTCATGCATAATTATGGGCATGAACAACTCAACTCAAGGGCTTCGTGGGTAACATGTAGTAGTCCCATGATTAGGAATAACATCTAAAAAGGGATTAGAAACTCAATTTTCAAGACTTTGAACTTGAAGGTACTACTCCTCTCAAAGATACTCAACTTATGAAGTTCATGCAAAATTTGTGAGCATAAACGACTCGACTCAAGGGTCTAAATAACATTATAGAACTCATGTATACCACTATTCTCATTCTCATACTTACTCCCTCAAAACTTAGATCAAATCGATAGTTGATCTCAAAAGATTCACAATTGAACTCAAAGACTTCCTTGAACTTTACTGTTAACTCTCTCTTAAATTTGAATTATGAATTCAAGATTTATGGTTCATGATATGAAGGATCTAATGATGATAAAGTAGACTCATGAATACATTCTCCTCACTCTCATACTCACTTGCTCGAGTTATTAGAAGTTGTAGAAGACTCTTCAAAAAGACTTAAAGGGACCTTCTCAAAATGTTTGGAAGAACTCCCAAGGCTTAACTCTTAACTCTACCTTGAATTTGAATTATGAATTCAAGGTTTTGATTCATGTTATGAATTATTTCTAGGTGTTTAGAAGTATTTTAGAGTGATTAGAATCAAATAGAGTGAAGGTACACTTAAAAGAGACTAAAACGGGACAACCGACGGAAAAAGAGTGGGGGCAAGCGACCCTGGTGCATTTCTTGCGCCCCCAAACTTCAGAACCTCATTTGTGGCGAACTGCTGGGGCGCCGCCCCATCCCCTCTGGCGCATCTGGGGCGCGCCGCCCTAGCCTCTCCCTAGGCCAATTTTTGACTAATTTCGTCTCTCATTTTCTGATCCTAAATCGCTTCTAATCGATTTCTTTTCACAAGTTTTCCTTAGATTCAATTACAAATATACTCAAAACACTCACTTTCATCTTAAGAAATCATCCAAACCCCAATGAAACAAGATTTAGGATGAACTTCAAGAACACCTATCAAGAACTCAATTCCTTCAACTTTTGAGAATGAAATTGCGCTGAAAATAACATGATTGGAGTGTGGATGAATGACTCAATACTATGGAAACTTACATACTTCTTAGGGATCAAACCTATGGCGAAAATCCGTAACGAAACTTAAGAACCTCGACGAACGCCTTGATCCTTTCCTCTTTTCTCTTCTTTTCTCTTCTTGAACTCTCAACTGAAAACCTAGGCGTCTATTAGGATTATCAAACTGAACCTAATAAGATTATACCCCTAAAACATTACTAAAAATGAATTAAATCTGATTGGGTAAGAAAAATACCAAAATACCCCTTATGGTAACTCATTCATTGGACAACCTGTCTAACACCCCTAAATACTAACCAAGAGTCGCATGTTGATACACCATTTCTTAATTCCTACTATATGTTTTACTCTCATTTTGGGAACTTGCAATGTTGTGATATTTGCAAACTTGCTTAACATAAATTGTGATCGTAATTTAAGGGATTGTATTGGAATATTTACGTAATATTCTAATTACAATTATGTATAACTTCAAAGGGAGGTGGGGGGGGGGGATATACATATAGGTATATCTATATGCATTTTGGGCTGCACATTTTTTGTTTGGGCAGCCCCTTTTAGTGACAACTGTACAAGAGAGAAACATCACTTTTGTGACTATATTTTCACACCTCCTTTAGTTAAATTCGTTTACCTCAAGTCTAAGAACCTTATCTAAACAAATTGTTCTTCAAATTCACAAGAGAAAAACTTGGTCCTTTTGGCTGGAATTCAAGACACACCCTTCTCTTTGGTAAATGATGAAATTTGTTTCTGAGCTGGTAGTGTTTGGTATTTTAAGCATATCTCGTTCTCTAGAACTTCCTTTACAGTGAATAAATATGATTTGGAAAGTGAAATCATAGACCTACAACTCGTATGCTTATGTAAAACTCTAATTTAGCTGTTATGGATTCGAACTATGGGACACAACATAGGACAAGTTCTGTCCAAATTTCAGAATTAGAAATCCTATATGATCAACTGTTAGTGTTTTGATTATATTTTTTTGTAAAAAATATATTTTGCGGTGATTTTTGACTATTTGCAACCTTAAGATATGTACCTACATCTTTCATGCAAGATATACAGTCCATTTTTGCCCTTTTGCTTTTCAAATCTAAGTTGCGACATGAGGTATTAGGCTGGCCAGAATTACTATTTTGGGAGCATAGTCGTATTTGTACAGGCCAAGCTTACTTGTGATAATAATCTTGTTTTACATCAACATTATTGAGATACTAGGAATTAAAGAAGTTATTTAATTTTATTTTTAAGGTTGTATATACTCGTGAACAAATTGAGGACCTTGATACGTTGGTTGGTCTATGGTTTGAACTCTTGGAGTTATGTTGGACTGTTTCTAAGTTAAGCACTAAGGTTTGTGTATAAACTTGTACTTTTACTCTTTTTACCTGCTATTATATCTGAAAGTTTATCTTGGTACCTTGGTTACCTCTTGTCACTTTGCATTATCGTGTTGGTATCCTTTAAGACATTAAAGACACTTGTGTAACTCGTCCACTTGTACGAATTGTTTGATCACTTGGCACTCTTTTTGGGACCTTGTCCTTCTTGTGGCTGTGACTTTGTCACTATTGGCATGCCTCTTGACACGGATCATTTTCCATCTTGACTCTGGATTTTAAGTCCGTCTTAAGAATGGAAGTTGTCCATTTTAAGTACGAACTAGAAAGCCATTTTTAATATGATTCTTCATTCTCTTGATTATTGGGCTTGACCCTTCTTGATACCTGCTTGTGCTTGGTGTGACGACATGATGTATATATTGGGCGAGCCTTGTTATTGAATCTCTTGGAAAATGGTTCTATGAGCGTTCTTGACATTTGGATCTTTAAATATCTAACTTGATACTCTATATATATTGTTTACTTGATTTATTTATTATGTTTCAATTGTGCTGCCCATGACTTGAGAAAGGTAGCTTGGTGAATCTGAGGGCTCCAAACCTATAGTTTTTACACCACTAAGCTATATGCTTTGCGATAGTTGTTTTATCGTTGGGAATGTTCGAGAGGATGCATGAAGCTGGCCATTGGAGATGGAGATTTTGAGAGCCTTAAGAAATATCACATTTGCATATAGACATCTATATTTTGTATAAACCTTGGGACTTGTACGTGATCTATGTGTTGTATATTTACATGAAATTTTAAGGGCTAATTTGATCATGTCACCATGGGTTGTAATATAAGTATGGCTATATGTTTTGTTCTTTTTGGGGTGTGTAAACCCAAGTTTTGTAATATACTAAATTTACTATTTGTTTTAAATGTTTGTGTGAAGCATGAACCGATTAATTTTGGTATTCGAAAGTTGGTAATATTCTTTTTATATTATTTTTAATATGAGGATAATATATGCATGAACATCTCGTAAGTTATTTGCTTAGATTATCTTGGAAGGGTTTTTCCGCCATAAGTTAAAATTCTACTCAGTTTCAATTTGATGCAAATAGATGTTTAAATGGGCAGGATGCACATCCTTAACTATTTTTTTATGAACCTTATCCCCCTACTAGATTTTATAAATACTCCCTACATTAATCTCTTTTAAATGTCGCAAGTATTAAAGTAGATTACTTCTTAAGTGGTAGTATCTTTCCGAAAGGTTCGCGACAAGTATTGGTATCAGAACCTAGGTTTGTGGTTCTAGGACTTTTGTTGTGAATTACTTGTATACTTGTTCACTTCTAAAAGGTTATATTTAGATTATTTGTTCACTTAGATGGTTTATAATATTTTTTATCGCATGTAGAGTGTATATGCATCAAGTACATGTCCCTAATGCAATGTGATCTTCCCTTTTGAAGGAATTAAGTTATTGCCTCTTCTTCTGACTAACCTATGGAAGCTGCTCGTGAAGGTTCAGGTACCTCTGTTTCCCAACCTCATGCACTGGAATGGGTTGGAGAACATTTCTCGAATCAATATGTTCCCCAAACTAGTGGGTCTGAAGTGGGAAATCATTCGGGTGTAAGAGCTGGTTCACATCTTCATATAAGTCGTGGTACTCAAGCCATGAATCCTCATTTTCAACAAATGGCTGAATTCTTCCACCACATGGCTGAAATGATATATGATCCCAATCGGATTAACTTTGAGAAAATGAGGAAAATGGGTAGAGTGGAGTTTGAAGACACTGTTGATCCCACTGATCCTGAACAATGGCTGGAGCGCATGGAGAGGGTATTTGAGCAGTTGAAGTGTTCAGATGTTGCCAAATTTAAGTATGCTACTTTACTATTACAAAAGGATGTTTACGATTGGTGGGTAAGTGTTCCGAATGTTAAGGTAAAACCTCCAGTTCTTACTTGGGATGATTTTCTTAAGGAATTTCGTATGAAGTATGTCCCACCTGCTTATTGTGATTCAAAGAAAAAGGAGTTTTTGAATTTAAGGCAACGAGGCATGTCTATTGCTTTGTACCAACAAAAGTTTCTAAGGCTCTCTCGTTATGCTGGAGGTATTATTAAAGAGGAAAAAGACAAGTGCAAGAAATTTGAAGACAGTTTAAATGATTCCATTAGGAAGAATGTGGCGATCCTACAACATGAGAACTTTTGTAAGTTAGTGTCTGCTACTTTTACTTGGGAACGACTTGATAAAGAAAAAGCTAGTAGAAATGGAAACAAATTTTGAAAGCCTAGACCAGATTTTGGAAATCAATAAAAATGGGGAAGGTTTGATGATTGTAAGGCTGGTAGTGATAACGGGCTACCTCAACAAAATAAAAAATAGATCAAATTTTTCTACAGCTAGTACTCCAAATTATGGCCAAGGCAAGCCTCGCATTCCCACTTGTCCACAATGTGGAAAGAATCATTATGGTACTTGCAGGAAAGCTTTTGGTGCATGTTTCAATTGTGGGAGCTTTGATCATAAAGTGAAAGATCGTCCTAATCCTAATAATGCTCATTCCTTAAGAACTGAAGGCTTAGTTCGTAAGCCTTCTATTAATCTTCCTCAAACTAATAGAGGCGCAATAACTAAAAACACCCAAGCAGCGGGTGCAAGGAGCTAATAAAGCTAGTGGACCAAGAGATACTGCATGTGCTTATGCTATGAGGCAGAAGGATGATCAAGATGGACAAGACGTGGTTGCCAGTAAATTTCACTTATTTGGTTTATGTGTGTTTACACTTTTTGATCCTGGTTTTACACATTCCTATATTTGTTCATCACTTGTTCTTCTTGAAAATGTGAAATCTGTGAGACTTAATTATGATGTGTTGGTTGAAAGTCCTTTGGATTTATCAAGTTGTGTGTAATCGAATTTACCGTGATTGTCCCTTTGTAATTCAAAACCTAGTCTTCTCTACTGATTTGATTGAAATGCCATTCAAGGATTTTGATGTTATTATCGGGATGAATTGGATTTATAAATATCATGCAGTGGTAGATTGTAGGTCAAAACATGTGACTTTTAAAGATCCAACATTTCCACACATCATTGTAAGAGGTGAAAAATCATTGACATCTAATATTATTTCTATGGCCTTGGCAAGAAAGTTGATGCGTCAAGGTTGTGGGGCATACCTTGCTCACATAGTTGATACATAGTTGGAGAGTCCTTGTATTAGGGACATACCATTTGTATGTGATTTCCCAGAAGTCTTCCCAGAAAAATCTTCCTAGGTTGCCCCTGGAAAGAGAGGTTGAATTTCTAATCGAGCTTATTCCTAGATCTACCCCTATTTTTATCACTCCTTATAGAATGGCTCCAGCAGAATTAAGAGAATTGAAATCTCAATTGTAAGAACTTATTGAGAATGGTTTTTATTCGACCTAGTGTTTCTCCTTGGGGAGCCTCTATTTTATTCGTAACGAAGAAAGATGTCACTCTTAGGCTTTGTATTGACTATAGACAATTGAACAGAATAACAATCAAGAATAAATATCCACTACCAAGGATTGATGATTTGTTTGACCAACTGAAGGGTGCTAAAGTATTCTCAAAGATTGATTTAAGGTCAAGATATCACCAACTGTGTGTTAGAGAGAAATATATTCCTAAAACAACTTTTAGAACTCGGTATGATCATTATGAATTTTTGGTGATGCCATTCGAATTGACAAATGCTCCTACGGTATTCATGGATCTAATATCTTGATCAGTTTATGGTTGTCTTTATAGATGATATTTTAATATTTTCCAGAAGTAGTGAAGACCATGATAAACACCTTTAGATTGTTTTGAAAATTTTGAAAGAGAAGGAACTTTATGATAAACTTTCCAAGTGTGAATTTTGGTTGATGAAGTGGATTTTCTAGGACATGTTGTATCAACCGAAGGCGTGAAGGTGGATCCTAGTAAGATACAAGTAGTTGTTGAATGGAGACCTCTCAAAAGTCCAACCGAGGTAAGAAGTTTTTTGGGCTTAGCCGGATACTATAGAAGATTTGAGAAAGACTTTTCCATTATCGCCTCCCCTTTGACTAAGCTTTTGCAGAAGGAAGTAAACTTTATTTGGGATGAAAAATGCCAAGAGAGCTTTGAAACTCTCAAATCCTTGTTGAATCAAGCACCTATACTTACTCTACCAATTGAAGGGAAAGAGTATGTAGTATACAGTGATGATTCTCACAATGGTCTAGGATGCGTTTTGATACAAGAAGGGAAGGTTATTTCTTATGCCTCTCGGAAATTAAAACCGCATGAATTGAATTATCCTACTCATGATCTTGAACTTGTTGCTATAGTGTTTACTTTAAAAATATGGTGGCATTATTTGTATGGAAAGAAATATCATATATTCACTGATCACAAGAGCTCAAAGTACTTGGGTACTTAGAAGGAGCTAAACCTAAGACAACGAAGATGGCTTGAACTCATCAAGGATTATGACTACACGATTAATTATCATCCGGGTAAAGCCAATGTGGTTGCAGATGCTTTAAGTCGGAAATCCTTCACAAGCATTTCTTTGAGTCCTTTTCCCTTGCTCCTTGAGTTAAGAGGCATGAATGTTTGTTTTACACTTGATTCAAATGGTTCAGTTGTCGCTAATTTGCAAGTAAAGCCAATATTACTTGAACAAGTGAAAGAAGCACAAAAGTTAGATGAGAAACTTATAAAATTGACCAGACAAGTTCAAAATTGTAACACCCCAGAAATTTTTTGAGCTAAGACTTGAACCATCCTTTGTTGTGAGTAGGATCTTACCAAGGAATTAAAATTTCTTAAGTGTTAAGTTCACCAGATGTAGGACCTTAAGTTTAAAAAAGAATTAAATTGGAAATAGCAAAATTTGAAATTTTGCAAGTTATGCTTAAGTATGAGTTTTAGGTCGACTTAAAACGACCATAAATTCTAGCTCAATATGATTTACATATGATACCAGATACCATAGGAAATATCTTTGAATTATCTTTCCAATGTTGCCGAGTTTGCTAAGTTTCGAGTTCGGATGAGTGAAATATGTCCTTTTGAAGTTATGCTGTCCAGTTAAGGAAAGTTAGCTGAAAATAGTGAAGGGTATTTTAGTCTTTTCCTTACCCAATTAGATTTAATTCGTTTGTAGTAATATTTTAAGGGTCTAATCCTATTAGGTTCAGCTTTGTAATCCTAATATACGCCTAGGGTTTTAGTTGAGAATTCAAGAAGAGAAAAAAAGAGAAAAGAGGAGAAAAGAAGAGAGGATCAAGAGTTCGTCGACATTCTTGCGTGTTGTTGCGGATTTTCGCCATGGTTTTGCTCCCTAAGAGGTATATAAGCTTCCATAGTGTTGGGTTCTTTCACCCACACACCAATCATGATTTATTTAGCGTAATTTCGTTCTTGAAATTTAAGGATTTAAGTTCTTGATGAGTTCTTGATAAGTGTTCTTGAAGTTTCATTATGTTTTTATGTAAGATTCTACTTGAGTCAACTTCAAACGACCATATCTCTTAGAATATAAAGAGTTACATGAGTCATAACCTATCCAATTAAAGGTATTTGAATCTACTTTCCAACGCCACCAATTTCGCGTCAATTCAATTTCTGAGTAAAAAGTTATGACTATTTTAGTAACCTATACAGTGCTGTTACGAATTAGCCGACGTGAAAATATTAAAAAGAGTCATTTTTGTCTTTTTACCTCCAAGAAAACCATAAACAAATTTCTTGACTAATAAAAGGCTCAAAACAATCAGATTTTCATCATCACTAATGAAAATCATAATTCTTGGCCATAGAGATTTCAAGAAACTAATTCAAGAATCTCAAAAAAGATTTTCTTGATTGTTTACCTTCAAGCTAGAGTTTCAAGGCTTCTAATCAAGTTCTTCTTCAAGATTCTTCAAGAATCTTGTTCTTCTAGGTATGTAAGGCTATCATAGTGTTGGACTAGTTCGTCCTCACGTCCTATATCTACTTTCAGTTCAGAAAAAGAGTAATCTAGGATACTTTCCCTAGATTTAAGCATTCTTGAGATAAGTTGATTTTGAGTTCTTGAATTCATGTTTCTTTTAAAAGTTCTATTCCTAATTATCGAATAACTATATTGTTATTGAGATCCTTCATATCATGAATCATAACTCTTGAATTCACAATTCAAATTCAAGAGAGAGTTGAGAGTAGAGTTCAAGGAAGCCTTTGAGTTCAATTGTGAATCCTTTGAGATCCATCATCGATTTGAGTTAAGTTTTGAGTAAGTAAGTATGAAAATGAGAAGAGTCGTATACATGAGTTCTTTATTGATATTTTGACCCTTGAGTCTAGTTGTTCATGCCCATAACGTCCGCATGAACTTCATCAGTTTAGTACATTTGAGAGGAGTAGTATCTTCAAGTTCTAAGTATTGAGTTCCTAATCCTCTATGAGATTATATTTATAATCATGTCACTATTACATGTTAATGAAGTCCTTGAGTTGAATTATTTATGCTCATAATGCCACATGAACATTATAAGTCGAACAATCTTGAGATGGGAAGTAGCTTTGAGTCCTTGAGTTGAGTAGATCATGCTCATAATTCCACATAAACCCTCTGAGTTGAGCATGAGTTGAATTGTTCATGCCTATAATTCCCACATGAACATTATAAGTCGAACAATCTTGAGATGAGAAGTAGCTTTGAGTCCTTGAGTTGAGTAGTTCATGCTCATAATTCCGCATGAACCCTCTGAGTTGAGCATTCTTGAAATTAGTAGTATCATTGAAGTTCTTGAGTTTCAAGTATTAAGTTCTATCTATGTTTATTGAAAACCTTGCATTGAGTCATTCATGTCCATCATTCGGCATGAACCATATAAACTTTGTTTTAAGACTTAAGCTTTGAAGTTGAGTAAATAGTAAGAGTAAAGTTGAAGTTCATTTCTTCAAAAATATATGGGGACTATGTATTCCCAAAAAAGTTTAAAATGTTTTCACATTTAAATAAGAACAGAAAACTGAGATTTTCAAAAGAGCCTTTGAGCTAGTTTTGCAGTAAAGAGCCTTTGAGCTAGTTTTTCAGTAAAGAGCCTTTGGGATAGTTTTCAGTTAAAGAGTAAATGCTTTCACAATAAAGCAAGAGAGGAAACCTTGATTTCGAAGATAGCCTTTGAGCTATGTTTTTGAGCACTAATCTCAAATCACAGAAAGAAGTATGTTTTTAAAACATAAAGAGCTAGTGTATTTTGGGAGTAGTATTGAGAGCCGATATGGGGGAGAGTTCAGATAACTCATAGCCCCCATAAACTATGTAGCCATCATGGGTAGAAAAGGGTCATGCTTTTTAGATGAATCCTTTTCGCATAGACTAGTGGATCCACTTAGTAGTTTATGTCCTATACCTGTAGCAAGGTATAGGATGCGGTGGCAGCGTGAGGGAGATCGATGTATCATCACAATAGCTCTTATGTGATGATTGTCGGTTAGAGAAACTCCCACAACAGTATTTTGTATTTTTATATACATCAGATTATTTGTATTTTTACATACATCTCAGAGTTATATGTATCTTTGCATACACAGAGAGTTGGCGTCATGTTTTTTTTAACAACTTTTCTTTATATTGCACATATTTTAAATTGCTTTATATTGAAATGGGTTCAGTTATGTTGAGTTGAGTTGAGTCAAGTAAGTTCTTCAGTTTCTTTTAGATTTTTTTCAAGCTTATGTTTGAATTCCTCTTACATGCTCGTACATTCCACGTATTGAGCCATTTGGCCTGCATATTCTCATGATGCAGACACAGGTATTCAGGATCATCAACAGGAGCTTCGTTGATACATCTGAAAGTTCGAGTTAGTTATGGTGAGCCTCCTTATTTCTGGAGGATTTCATTTATTTTTCAGTTTAGTCAGGATGTCGTGAGTCATGTTTCGACTTTCATCTTTATCAGTTAGAGGCTTCATAGATAGTCAGTATAGTTGAGAAGTCTGTATTATTCATTTATTTTATTAAATGTTTTAAAGACTTAAGTGCCTATTTTATGGCGAGTTGAATATATTATTTTTTATTCTAAGTTGTTTATTTGAGTTAAAGTTGAGTTTATTGAATTTTATTCAGTTTTAAGCTTTTGCATGCTTAAGTTAGTCTTCCGCTTATAGTCAGCCAGGGTGAGGGTTAGCTTGGCGACTAGCAATGGTTCTTGAGTGCCGGCCACATCCAAGGTGTAGACTCGGGTCGTGACAAAAATGGGGAACACTTGATTTTACATTAACAGAGGATGATGGCTTATTTTATCAAAACAGGTTATGCGTCCCTAATGATGACAAATTGAGGAGAGAAATATTGAATGAAGCATATACTGCACCATATGCAATGTATCCTGGGGTACAAAGATGTACCAAACCATCAAAGAACATTATTGGTGGAATGGTATGAAGAGAGACATTGCGGAGTTCATTTCCAAATGTTTGGTTTGTCAGCAAGTAAAGGTAGAACATCAAGTCCCAGATGGTTTACTACAGCCCTTGTCGATGCCGAAATGGAAATGGGAGAGAATAATAATGGACTTTGTTTATGGACTTCCTCGCACTCAAAGAAATCATGATGCAATATGGGTGATTGTGGACAGGCAAACCAAGAGTGCTCACTTCTTAGCAATCATGATGGATTACTCACTTGAGCGTTTTGCCGAATTGTACATTAATGAGATTGTAAGACTACATGGGATCCCTGTGTCTATTGTATCTGACTGAGACCCAAGGTTTACATATAGATTTTGGGGCAACTTGCAGGAAGCTTTGGGTATTGAGTTCAAATTTAGCACTTCATTCCATCCTCAGACAGACGGTCAGTCGGAAAGAATGCTACAAATTTATGAGGATATGCTTGAGCGTGCATTATGGAGTTTGAGGGTAGTTGGGACAAACACTTGGCTTTGATAGAATTTTCTTATAATAATAGCTACCAATCGAGTATTGGAATGCCTCCCTATGAAGCCTTGTACGGAAGAAAATTCCAGACCCCTCTTTGTTGGAGTGAAGTTGGTGAAAGGAAGCTTATTGGTCCTGAAATTGTGCAACAAATAGAGGACAAGGTAAAAATTATCAAGGATCATCTAAAGATTTCTTCGGATAGACAAAAGTCATACACTGATCTTAAAAGGCGTGACATTGAATATCAAGTTGGAGATAAAGTATTCTTAAAGGTGTCTCCATGGAAGAAGATTATGAGATTTGGCCAAAAAGGAAAACTTAGTCCCCGATTTATTGGACCTTATGAGATACTTGAAAAGGTTGGACCAGTTGCATATAAATTATCTTTGCCACCTGAGTTAGACAAGATCCACAATGTCTTTCATGTTTCTATGCTCAGAAGATATCGTTCTGATCCATCTCATGTTCTTCCGATTGAATCTATTGAGGTTAATCCCGACTTGACGTATAATGAAGAACCTATCCTAATTCAAGCTCGAGAAGTAAAGAAACTTAGAAACAAGAGAATCCACTTAGTAAAGGTACTTTGGAGGAACCATTCGGGAAAAAAAGCTACCTAGGAGAGAGAAGAAGACATGAGGACCCAGTATCCAGACTTGTTTCAGGACTAATGTAAGGTAAATTTCGAGACGAAATTTCTTTAAGGGGAGAGAGTTGTAACACCCCTAAATACTAACCAAGAGTCGCATGTTGATACACCATTGCTTAATTACTACATTATGTTTTACTCTCATTTTGGGAACTTGCAATGTTGTGATATTTGCAAACTTGCTTAACATAAATTGTGATCGTAATTTAAGGGATTGTATTGGGGTATTTACGTAATATTATAATTAGAATTATGTATAACTTTAAAGGGAGGTGAGGGATATACATATAGGTATATATGCATGCATTTTGGGCAGAGCACTTATTGTTTGGGCAGCCCCTTTTAGTAACAGTTGTACAAGTGATAAACATCACTTTTGTGACTATATTTTCACACCTCCGTTAGTTAAATTCGTTTCACTCAAGTCTAAGAACCTTAGAACCTTATCTAAATAGATTTTTCTTCAAAATCACAAGATAAAAACTTGGTCCTTTTGGCTGAAATACGAGACACACCCTTTTCTTTGGTAAGTGATGAAATTTGTTTCTAAGCTGGGTAGTGTTTGGTATTTTAAGCATATCTCGTTCTCTAGAACTTCGTTTACAATGAATAAATATTATTAGGAAATTGAAATAATATACCTACAACTCGTATGCTTATGTAAAACTCTAATTTAGCTTTTATGGATTCGAATTATGGGACGCAACATAGGACAAGTTCTATCCAGATTCGAAATTAGAAATCTTGTATGATCAACTGTTAGTGTTTTGATTATATATTTTTGTAAAAAATATATTTTGTGGTGATTCTTGATTATTTGCAACCTTAAGAGATGTACCTACATCTTTCATGAATGATCTACAGTCCAGTTTTGCCGTTTTCCTTTTCAAATCTAAGTTGCGACATGAGGTACTAGGCTGGCCAGAATTACTGTTTTGGGAGCATAGTCATATTTGTACAGGCTAAGCTTACTTGTGATGATAATCCTGTTTTACATCAACATTATTGAGATACTAGGAATTAAAGAAGTTATTTAATTTTATTTTTAAGGTTGTATATACTCGTGAACAAGTTGAGGACCTTGATACATTGGTTGGTCTACGGTTTTGAACTCTTGAAGTTGTGTTGGACTGTTTCTAAACTAAGCACTGAGGTCTGTGTATAAACTTGTACTTTTACTCTTTTTACCTGCTGGTATATCTGAAAATTTACCTTGGTACCTTGGTTACCTCTTGTCACTTTGCATTATCATGTTGGTCTTCTTTAAGACATTAAAGACACTTGTGTGACTCGCACACTTGTACGAATTGTTTGATCACTTGGCACTCTTGTTGGACCTTGTCCTTCTTGTGGCTGTGACTTTGTCACTATTGGCATGCCTCTTGACTCGGATCATTTGCCATCTTAACTCTGGATTTTTAGTCCGTCTTAAGTATGGAAGCTGTCCATTTTAAGTACGGACTAGAAAGCCATTTTTATATGATTCTTGGTTCTCTTGACTATTGGGCTTGACCCTTCTTGATACAGGGCGTCGGCCCTTCTTGATACATGTTTGTGCTTTGTGTGACGACATGATGTATATATTGGGCGAGCCTTGTTATTGAATCACTTGGAAAATGGTGCTATGAGCATTCTTGACATTTGGATCTTTAAATATCAAACTTGATACTCTTTATATATTGTTTACTTGATTTATTTATTATGTTTCAATTGTGCTACCCATGACTTGAGAAAGGTAGCTTGGTGAATCTGAGAGCTCCGAACTTATAGTTTTTACACCACTAAGTTATATGCTTAGCGATAGTTGTTTCTATCGTAGGAAATATTCGAGAGGATGCATGAAGCTGGCCATTGGAGATGGAGATTTTTAGAGCCTTAAGGAAGATCACATTTGCATATAGGCATCTATATTTTGTATAAACCTTGGGACTTGTACATGATCTATGTGTTGTTTATTTACATGAAATTTTGAGGGCTAATTTGATCATGTCACCATGGGTTGAAATATAAGTATGGCTATATGTTTTGTTCTTTTTGGGGTGTGTAAACCCAAGTCTTGTAATATACTAAATTTACTATTTGTTTTAAATGTTTGTGTGAAGCATGAACCGACTAATTTTGGTACTCGAAAGTTGGTAATATTTTTTTTATATCATTTTTAAGTGTGAGGATAATATATGCGTGAAAATCTCGTAAGTTATTTTCTTAGATTATCTTGGAAGGGTTTTTCCGCCATAAGTTAAAATTCTACGCAGTTTTAATTTGACGCAAATAAATGTTTAAATGGGCAGGATGCACATCCTTAACTATTTTTTTTATGATCCTAATCCCCCTACTAGATTTTAATCAATACTCCCTACATTAATCTCTTTTAAATGTCGCAAGCATTAAAGTAGATTTTTTCTAAAGTGGTAGTATCCTTCCGAAAGGGTCACGACAGCCTGAATTCAAAAGGGCATATCTCACTCATCGGACCTCAAGACTTAGCAAACTCGATGCCGTTGGGAAGATAATTCAAAGTCTTCTCATTTGATATCTTATGGGCAACCTAACTTATCATGTACTGAAAGTTATGGTCGTTTGAAGTTGACCCAAAACTTAGAAAAACTTATGAATGACTTGAATGAAATCTTTTTAGTTCGCTTTTGAACTCAAGGTGCTATATCTAGTGACCTTAACACTCAAGAAATTTTAAATTCCTTGGTAAAATCCTACTCACAACGAAGGATGGTTCGAGTCTTAGCTCAATTTTTTTTTGGGGTGTTACATTATATTTTGCTTTAGTCTCCTAGCTTTCGAGGTAAAAGTTATAACTAATGTTTCTCCCTCAACAACATCGAGCAAAAAAATCGAGAAAATCTCTGAAGAAGACATATTCTAACAAATGGGGTAGTTTAATTTAATATGAAGGAGTACTTAAAAGTCAAATATGAACAACGTTAAAATTTATCTTTCTAAATATGAAAGAGGAATAACAATCTTAAAAAAACATATAATAGAAATTGAATTCGAATATAACATATAAGCAGTAAAAGAGATTATTAGTTAGTGGTTAAAATTTTTCACTCCTAACATGTTACCAATTCTCAAAAAAAAAAAAAGCACTCCTTACTCCACCAATATTTCCATTTTATAATTCAAAACTATTATAGATTAAAAAAATTTATTATCATTATAATAAAGAACAAACGTGCAATGCACGTTACCAAAAACTAGTAATTATAAATATGTGATTGCGAATCTAATTATTATTGATATTAACCGAGGTCGCGATAAAAACATGTACGTTAAATCCTGGATTCGTCTCCACATACGACTTATAAGCAGTCTACAAGAAAATTGTGTGTGAATGCAAAGAAAAAATAACGAGATAATGAGAATGAAAAACATGCATAGCATAGAATAAGAGATAGCTAGTGGTAGAAAGTAACAAAATTCTGGTATTGTAAGAAAAGCAAAAACATAAATCAATGAATCTATCTCACTTTATCTGCCAAAATAGTAAAGAAAGTAGTGATAGGAATAGTACTTCGGTGTACAAGATTAATGTTTAAAATATCAACTTTATATAGTCACTTCAATTTGGCATCAACATCAGATAAATACTTATCTTAAAGTTCCGTATGATCAAATAGAAACCTATACTTGACATCGGTGTGTCTAGTGGTCACCTATATACAACATACCTCAGGTGTGACTTGCAATCACGAATGACACGTGTCAAATGGACAAATCAACAAATGACATGTGTATTTATAAAACTTATATTTTTTGTTAAAAACTTGTAAGTTTTCTAAAAGAAACTCAGAAAAGTCACATAAAAATGTTTCATAACAACTTTCTTAATCATAATGCTCAATCTACCCAGCAAAGTACATTATACTTTTCAACCATAATGCTCAAAAGCTACTTAAATAACAGGATATTATTCCGGACAACAACTTACAACTCGTCTCCTCCCTGCATATCTTCAGCATATTCCTTAATCTTCATAGCGGAATCTTCAAGTTGAGGGTTGTATACAAGTGTGATAATTTTCAATGAACAAATATCCCCAAAACTAGGCGGAATCTCCTCAAGATCACAACATCCCTCTAGTTTTAATTTCTCAAGCGCAGGAAAGGATTCCTCTCCAACCTCCCACTTGGAAAGAGTCACTTGTTCCAAGTTCAAAAATTTGAGATTCTCAAAGGTGTCTTCCTCCCCCATGTTCCATTCTTCCCTATGGATGATTGTATCATAAAGGGACAACTCTTCAAGGTTGGGAGTCTCGCTATTATTGATAGTGAATTGGATGTCAGAGGAAAGTCAAGCTAGCATAACTTTTTCAGAATCGAAGGGAAGTGAAAATTCCACGGTCGATTTGTCGCTACAGAGGACCCACTGTCATTTGTGTTTGAACTTTTAAAACCTACACTGAGGATTTATAGTTCAGTTAGGCAATCCAATTTTGGGAACCAATTGTCATGACCCGAGCCTACACCCTGGACGTGGCTAGCACTCGAGAACCATTGCTGGCCCCAAGCGAACCCTTGGCCTGACTTACTCAACGGAAGACTGTATGCAATAAGAAAGGAATTCAAATGCTAAACAAGTTAACTGTCTCAAACTGAACTCATAATGTTTTGAAAATAAATATTTAACTTAACCAAAATGGCAACTCAAATCTGAACATAAGTCAAAAACAAAATGATGACGAATGAACTAACATCTGACTGATTATCTATGCTAAAACAACTGAGATGGATGTCGGGACAAGCCCATGACATCCTAATGAACTAACTAATACTGAAAGTAAACAAAATGGATCATCTGAAATGCAAAGAGGCTCACCAACAGACTCTGAATTGCTCACTGGATCAACGATGCGCTAGATGCCGATCCTAGTTACCTGTGTCCGCATCATAATACAATGCAGGCCAACTGGCATCAGTACATTGAATGTACGAGTATGCGAGTTGGAATGCTAAACCCAACATAGGCTTGAAAAGAATCTGAAAGGAACTGAAAAACTTACCTAGCTCAACTCAACTCAACATAGCTGAACTTATTTCAATAAAAAGTTGTTTAACACATGATGTCAACTCTGCGTGTATGCAAAGATACAAATAACTTTGAGATGTATGTAAAAATACAAATAAAATGATGTATATAAAAATACAAAGTACTGCTGCGGGAGTTTATCTAACCAACAATCATCACATAAGAGCTATTGTGATGATACATCGATCTCCCTCACGCTACCAGCGCATCCTATACCTTGCCACAAGTATAGGACCTGAACTACTAAGTGGATCCACTAGTCTATGCGAAAAGGATTCATCTAAAAAGTATGACCCTTTTCTATCCATGATGGCTACATGGTTTATGGGGGTTGATAATTGTATGAACTCTTCCCCATATCGGTGCTCAATACTACTCCTAAAATATGATACTAGCTCTTTATATTTAAAAACATACTTCTTCTGTGATTTGAGATTAATGCTCAAAAACTTAGCTCAAAGGCTATCTTGGAAATCAAAGCTTCCCCTCTTGCTTCATTTAGAAAGCGATTTCTCTTTTCTGAAAACTAGCCCGAAGGCCCTTTGGAAATCGAGGTCTCCTTTCTTGTTTAAATGTGAAAACATTTTAAACCCTTTGGGAATACATAGTCCCCATATACTTTTGAAGAAGTGGATTTCAAACTTTACTCTTTACTCAACTTGAACTTTAAATTTTAAAACAAAGTTAAAACGTTTATAAAAGACTTTTGAAAACTTTGAAGCACTTCCCTTAACTTGACTCTTGACTTTGATCCTAACTTCTTTTGACTTGACTCTTAACTGGTCCTTGAATTGAATTATGGATTCAAGGATTGTGATTTCTGATTTGGAAAGATCTCATGATGTTTAAGAATGGTTTTAGATAGCTAAACATGAGAAAAGACCGAAAATCAGTATTTGAGGGTGGGTCCGCGATGCGGAGAAGCTTTTGAAATTTAGTTTCAAAAATGACTTTTGAGGCAGAAGACTCCATGACGGCTCCACGACGCGAAATGAAAATTCCCAATTTTAGGAACCAGCTCCGCGACACGCCACCACCTCCCAATTTTGTTTGACGAAATTTCTTCTTCATTTTTCAGCTCTAAACCCTCTAAACTCCGTGGGTTCTTTTACCCAACACTTAGAATTGATTAAATGATAAAAGTACATCAGATTCTACTCAAAATCGAACCTAAAATCACAATAGGATCAAACAACTCCTCAACGAATTCAACGAAACAAAAATCTAATGAAACTTCAACAAACCCATCAAGAACTCAATTTCTAAGCTTTCAATAACTTAAATTCTCTGAAATAAATCATGATTGGTGCGTGGAAGAATTAACCCAATGCTATGTGATCTCACATACCTTGTAGGGATCACCCCTGACGAAATCCACAAGCCAAACTCGACGATCTGGACGAATCTTGAACGTTCTTCTCCTTTCTCCTCTTTTCTCCTCTTTTTTTCTCTCCTCTCAAAACCCTAACTCTTTTTCCAAAAGCGTAAACTTACTAAGTTCAGTTTAGACCCCTAAGTAATTACCAAAAATGAATTAAAATAAAAGGGTAAGGAAAAGACCAAACTACCCTTCAAAAATCCAGATTTGGACTTTCCTTAATCCAACAACCCAACTTCCAAAGGGGATAACCTACTCATACAAACTCGAAATCGCGCAAACTCGACGGCGTTGGAAAGATCATTCCAAGAGATTTCCAACCATATATGGAAGTACACCTAACGCATCTTGAGCTAGGAGTTATCGTCGTTTGAAATTGACCAAAAACTCACTTTTCCTAATCTAAACAAATTTATAGATTTTCAATTCTTTCCAAAAATGACTATTTCCAATTCTTAGCTTCTTCCTAGCTATTTCAAATTGCGAGATGTTACACCAATGTTGTTCTGTTGAATAATCCCATGATTCCTTGAGTTCAAATACAAGCATTTGAAGATTGAGAAACCTTTTGAAAATATCCTTTGTTTCTTTCGAATAGGAAAGCATGAGTTTCCCTAGTATTCTCAAGTTCTCTAACTTTGTGTCCTCTACTATCACTATTGATCCATCTGCATCCATATCAAAGAAAGAAAAATCACTCACGGACAGCAGTCGCAACTTTATAAGATCCCAAATTCTCGATAATAGTACCAAGGTTGATCCTTCGTTATACACCAATAGGATTTCTAGATTCCAGAGATTTGAGAAAGACAAAGGCAGATATTTAACTTGTGTCCCAATGCATAAGTACCTCAAATGATTCAACATGCATATTTCATTCAACAAATAATCTTTCACCTTGATAAAAGAGGGATCCAGGTCCAAGTATCTAAGAAGCCTCAAGTGTCTTAGATGAAATGTTTCAGAAACACTATCGGCTAGCTTGTCCATCTATGGTCATCAAATCTGAAGAAGAAGAAGATGGTGTACTTGAACTTATCTGGTCAAACAATTTTTCCTCTCTTGCTTTTATCAAACTAAAGTCATGAACAAATCATGAAGTTGGCAACTCGGTTCATCACCTATCTCATTGAAAAGAATTACCAAGCTACTGGAAATTAAGTTATCCATATAAACATCCATCACTTCTTTCACAATCTTCATCTCTGTCTGTTCCACAAGTCCTTCAGCACTCCATACAACTTTCAACAAAGAGATTGTCAGTGCAGTGTCCTTCGGACAACTTGTAAGGTAAAGCAAGCATGGCTTCAGGTGATGTGGTAAATGGTCATAACTTAATTCTATAACTTTCATCACTTCAATTTCACTGTTCAAAATAAAAGAACTCAAATTATTTTGAACTTCTAGCCACGCAGTCCTTTTCTTTTCCCTCCCAACAATGACTCCAGCTATCATATCAGCCACCAAAGGAAGCCCTTTACAATTTTCGGCTATTTCTTTACCAGCATCCAATAGTTCATCAGGGCAACTCTCGTTTCCAAATGCCCTTTTCTCTAATAACTCCCAACTTTCTTCTGATCTTAGCAATCGAAGTTTAAGAGGAGCAGTGCATGCAAAGCCACTTCCTTTTTTCGAGTTGTCAAAATAATTCTACTTCCTTTCTCAACTTCTGGAAAAGGTATTGTTAACTCATCCCATGTAGTAGTATCCCACACGTCATCTAAGACAATAAGATACCTCTTTCCATATAGTTGTTTCCGTAGCTTATAAACAACATCAATATTCTCACTCAATTTTGAATTCGAGTCACTAACTTGATTAAAATTTTTATCCAACAACTTCTTCTCAGCATATCTTTGGTCAACCATGCACCATGCACGAAGGTAAAAATGGCTAGAAACTGATTTATCATTGTATACTTGTATGCCAAAGTAGTTTTACCTGAACCCGGCATACTAGTGATCGAAATGACATCTAGATCTGCCGGTCCACTGGTGAGCTTTCTAAGTATCAGATTTGTCTCCTCCTCAAAACCTACAATTATTTTATCAGTTGTCAATGATTTGCTCTAAACTGGCTTCTTGGGAGAGTTTAGAACATTGAGACATCTATTCTCAGGAATCTTCTCATGTAAATTGGAGATATCTTTTTTGATAAGCTTGATCTTCTTTATGGTAATGGGAAGTGAGAAAATAAGATGTAAGAGACCATTATCTCGAACAATAATTAAATCAATGACATCTTTTACCTCATATGTCACATTTAAAACACGTGCCCAAAGATCCTTATACCATTCTTGCTCAATATTCATGAAAAAAGATCTTATTGATTCTAGGTCTTCTTCCACTTGCCCAATTTCTTCCTTTATCAAAGCAATTGAATAAGCATTGGAATTCAGCAAATCATCTAAGTGTTTGTGTAGAAGATGCATAAAGAGAGTTCCATCACTCATGGGGAAGCAACATTGAGATGAATCCGGGACTTTCAGATAAACATGTTCGAGATCTTCCTTGAGGAGTTCAATATTTTCTAGCAACTTTTGAGTTGCATGATTTGTCTCGTTGGTACTCTTTTTATTCCTTAACTTCTCTTATATGTCATGAACAAGAGTTGATACCTCCTTGATAAGTGCTCCAACAAGTGCCAAAAGATCAAATAATTTGTCATGATGAATAAAGTCCTTGGGCATATCAGAAAGAATGATTAATAGAAACTCAATCATGACATGAATGTTTCAAGCCCCTAAAGTGCTAGGGGTAGTAACAATTACCATGTGCTCTTGTAGATGAATAAGATATTCCCGAAGAATGTCTGGAGAGGTTTCAAGGATCTACTTAATGAAGTGTCCAATTTCTGCTGAAGTTAAAGCTTTCAAATTTGTATATGTTCATAACCTCCAGTTCAATTGGAATAATCTTCATGAGTAGATGTGCTAGCTTGAAGAGTCGAGAGGCTCTATCATTTTGATCATCCTCATCTAGCTCGGAGAGTTGAGAGACTTCATCAGTATGATCCTCCCAAAGGAAGTGTCCTACTCTCTCAACCATCAGTTGAAACTGAGGTAAGACATAATCAACAATCTTGTGATCAACACAACCATTCACTATCAATCCATGAAAATCTTTGATGTTACCACACACATTCTGAAGAATCTCAAACTGAGTCACTAATGGAAACTTGTTCTCAGCAATATATAAGAAAAGCTTTTACAAATATTTAGTCGGGTAATAAGGACATGACCCTAAATAGAAAGTTATTGAGGTCGTAGATTAGGTTAAAATGTTAGTAAGTAGTTGGTGTTGTCCCTCTTTATCTATGAGAGTAGGGGCTAGCCTCAGCCTTTCCTCTTCTCACTATTATTGGTACAATTACGTAGTTTCTTATTATTCTATGTGTAATACTATTTGTTGCTTTATTTGTTTTCTATCTTGTGGTTGTTACGTTTTTCTTGCAATCTTGCATTAGTGACATTCTTTTTGAACTGATAGTCTTTCGAAACAACCTTTCTATCCCACAAAGATAAAAATAAGGTCTACGTACATTCTAAATCAATTCACATGTGCGGCCACCATATAAACCGATGTCATTGTACAAACCAACACAACCTTTTAAAGACAGAGGCGTATCCAGGATTTCAGTAAGATGGGTGCACGATTACGAAAAAATGCTTCTTAAATATAAATTTGATCCGTTTGACTTTTAGGTACTTAATATGAACCATTAAATTTTAAAAATTATAGGTCCAAAATATATAATACTACTACTTTTAAATTTTAATATACACATTTGATTTAATTATATAAAAAAAATTATAGTGCTAACTTTTTAAAAGAATTTTCAATGTAACACACTGGAAAATTTTGAAAGATTTAAGAAAAATTAGTTGAAACGCCAAAAGTGTAATTGATAACCACTTGGAGAGGTGTTACTCAAAAACATAAGATAGATATAAGATTTAAATTTCTATCCTCACTCAGAGAGGTGCACCCTATCATCATCATATTATTATATAATACTTTGAACATGAGTTCACATATCTATATTTAAATATTTTTTTAACATATAGCACTACTATATATGATCTAGAGAGGGGAGCGGTTCGCGTGAACCCACGGCACCCCCTCTAGATACACCCCTGTTTAAAGAAGTACGATTAATATTTAAAAATTAATGAAATCACATTAGTCAATAACAATGCTTTCTTATTTTTCATTACACATCCTTTTAAAAAAAGTTAATTAAGAGGGGAATTTGACTATCTACCCTTATTTATGTCTTAAGATATAATCTGTTCTTTGAATATTTAGTCTATTTTTGTGTCATAACTAAAGTGTTTATAGTCTTCTAGAACAATCTAAGTTTAAACTTTCTTATTTTCTCTTAATTAATAGGATAATTCATAACCACACAAATATCTAAATTTTATTTTTGACCATAAATTTTAAAAATATTAATTTCATTTTTAAACTCCGTATCAGTCAAACAATTCATAAAATTGAAATATATCTTAAATCTTTTTTTGGTACATAGAGGATAGAGGACCATAAATTGCTTTAATATTTTATATCATTTCATTTATTATTTTTTCCTTCTCATCTCCTATATAAACTGGTATAATATTTCTCATTTTCACCAATAAAAAATAACAAAGAAAAAATGTCAGAAAATAAGAGTCCAGTTGATGAAACCACAACAATTGAAATCCATGTTCAATCTCAGGTTCATCATTTCACTCTCTAATATAATTTTTAAAATTTAAATGCTCCTAATTTTTATTTTTATAGGATGGATCAATTATCATTTTCAATGTGTCACCTGGTACAGTTATCAAGAAAATCTTCATGATATACTGTAAGAAAAAACAAATGGATTACAAAATAGTTCGATTTCTCTTCGATGGAAAACGTGTTTCACCAAAAAAGACTATTGATGAAGTAAGACCTTAATTTTCTAACTTAATCTAATTTATCGTTAATTTAAAATTATATAACTTTAATATTTTTTCGTGTTTCTATTTTTTATGAAGAATGGGTTAAAAAATGGTGATGAGATCGTTGTTGTGTTGCACCAAGATGAAGGAGGATTCACAAATTAAATATGAAGAAAGAACAACATATCACACATGAATATGTTGTACTTTTCTAAATTATGCTTTTTATTAGAATTTAATTTCAAAGTTATGTACTTTTGGTATTTTTACTAAAGACAACTGGATGTCATGTGTCTAAGTTGATCATGAATATGTACTTTATGATTCACGAAGCAATATAAAGTACTTAAATTTGATTATGCAAATTCAAGAGGGCTAATATATAAAGTCGTCTTTTCTCTTTTTGAGGTTTCAAATTTTTAAATAGTGGATATATGATTTTATTTTTGCTTAATTATTATAAAAAAAAATGGTCAATATTCAAAATGGATCAATTGTATCTTCTGATACGTTTTTAATTCAAAAATGTCCACCAACAAAATCTTTCCTTTTTTAATCTTAGTTAATTAATAGAATGGTATTAATAATTTTTTACTAGACTGTTGAACAAAATCTTAGCTTAGATTAATTGATCTTAACTTTAGTTATGTGATAAAAATTCTTTTCATTATTGGTTTTTTTTTTAAATAGTGGATGAATGATTTTATATTACTTTATTATAAAATATTAAAGTTTGTAGAAAAAAGGTATAATATCATTTTATAAAATAATAATAATAAGAGAAAGACAGTCTTCATTTTAACATTAGATTAGTTCAAAACCTAAATTAAATTACTTAAATCTTTATTTTAGTATATAAAAATTCAAATCCGGGATAATAAATAAAATCTCTTATTGATAATTGACTTTAAATCACTAATTTTACTAAGTTGACTAAACTAAATGTTATCGAAAGGTGTACCTTCTATGATTCTTATATTTTTTTCGTATCATTTACAATATCCAATGGATTTTTGAAAAATAAAATGAGTACCTTTTAACCATTATGAAAGTTCTTAAAATAAATAAGAAAAAAAAGAGCTTTTATGTTTTTGTGTATCTAATGGCATTTGTTTTCTTTGTCTATTTATTCCTCTTTACATAATACATTGCATAAAAAAATGTATCAATCAATATAACTTTGCATGTATTCATCGTCACCAAAATTGTAACACAATCTAGGGCGGCTCAAAATCGAATCGAAACCAATAAGTTGAATCGAAAAAAAGTTATTGATTTATCAATAATGAGTTATTGGTTTAACAGTTTTGATATTTTTCTTATCGGGTTATCGGTTCTAATGGTGTGAGGTTTTTTCTTAATGGGTTAACTGATAACCCGATAGCAAATTAAATAATTATATTTATATCATTTTGTATATAAAGTCCTTGACTTAGAGTTTGGATTCCTACTTTTATTTCTAGTTGTCTCAAACTCTTGGTTATTCTACAATATAAAAGTGTTTGCTTTTGAGCAAGATGTACGTAACTTATGAACTCATGTGCATGGTTCATTTGGTTTGTCACCTTATTTCTAAGTGATTTCCAATGATTTTTAATGTCAGATCTTAATGGTTAAACCGATAACAATCAATAATCAATAAACCATTTGTTTAAGAAAAGCTTGTGCTCAGCAAGAAACTTGGATAGATGATGGAGATTCAGGAGGAGGAAATATAATTCAACTGCTCCTCAAGAATGGTGGCACTTGATTTAGAACGATGTTGTGAGTTGCTACAATGATCGATATTATCCTTGAGGCTAGCAAGGACATGATGCATGTCGTTGTTGTCAACATCATACAAAATTTATCCATGCACGTCAAGAGTTTTTTTTTTTTCCTCATTCTTTAATCTCTCTAGGAAATTCAGAACATCGGCAATGTTCTTGCATGCGAAGAGAAGAAAATAACACCTGCCAAACGATGAAATGTCATATCAAATATTCATTGGACAGGCTTTTTATCAGGAGAAAGAAGATAAAAAGATGAGAATAATTAATAAATTTCATTGGACAGACTTTTTAAGCCAACTTAAGAGGAGGTCTTAAGTTGAAGAAAAGGTGATCAGTCTGTTGAATTTTTAAAAGTTTTTGCATAATAAACTTCAAGTTCATTTCATTAAATTTTGGCTACTCCTTTTTACTATTTTCACGCGAAAAGATTTCCATCTTGCTGTGTTTTTCGTATTTATAAATAAAAATAAAAAATATTCTTATTGAGTTTTTGTCAAACATCAAATGGTGCATAAAGAGCAAGTATAGTAATTTTAGATTCGCACAATTAGTTTCTAACATGTATAACGGAGTACAAAAGCAAATCTCCCGTTTATCTTGTGCAGTCTCTTGTCTAGAAATTTGATACTCTACCCCTCTTCAGACTACTTTCTGTTTTCTATAATTACCCCTCATTTTTTGGGTTTTTATCAGCATTACTATAGTGAGATTTCAAAAAAGAAAATGGTATTCATCCATAAGTGAGACCAAGTGGTGCCTAACCTTTATATCTCTAATAGCTTTAGTAATATATTTTCATTATTGAGGGGAAATTTTCGTCTTCTTAGAAAAAACTTAAAAGATTTGCTTCTATTCACTCCGCTCTCTCCAACCCCCTCCCTCTCACCCGGCCGTAAGAATTCACCCGCATCGGATGTTAATATCAAACTAATACAACTTATCATGGGTAAGAAATAATTTAATGAGGTGAAAATATACATTAACTAACCATGACTAAGTAATAATGTCATGCATCTATTGATTTGTTGTAAACCGCTGGTGTGAGTATAGGGGTGTGCATCGGTCGATTCGGTTCGATTTTGTGTATTATCGGTTCGGTTTATCGGTTTTCGATTTTTAAATATGTTAAACCAATAACCAAACCAATAAGATATTTTTATCGGTTTTCGGTTTATCGGTTTTGGTCCTTAATGGTTCGGTTTTTGATTTAACCAATAAGAAAATACTTATAAAACAAATATATGACTTTTCTAATAAATTTGATGCGAAAATACAATAATGTAACTTTACAAATGCTCATAAAATAGAAACAATAATAACAAACATGAAAAGAACTATACAAGCGTAACACAAAGAGAAATTAAGAGGAATGAGATTCTTACTTTAGATTTTAACATTTTTTATAATGTGAAATTGTGAACTCAAAGTCATTGTGAAGTGTGAATTGAAGGCTAAAAGACAAAAAAAAGTAACTGCTAAGGTATTGAGATTAATATATAATATTTATGTACAAGTAAAAATAGTAAATTACTAGTCTTAATGGGTTATCGATTTACCCATTAACACAATATTAAAAACCAATACCGAACTAATAACCCAATAATTTTTTTTTATAAAATCATTAAAAACCCGTTAACCCAATCACCCAATAACATTTTTATCGGTTTGATTTATCAGTCGATTCAGTTTTTGCACACCCCGATGTGAGTAAGTATTTAGCCCTCTCTCTTTCTCCTGCATTTTGTTTCTCTTTCTCTTTGTGAGATCCAACTAACCTACCAACGTTCTTTCATTTTCCTTACATCACTTTTTCTTTTCCATAATTGTACTTCAATAGAGATGAGAGTAGCAAATATTAAACAAACTATTAGATGAGTTTGACTAACCTTTTTAGTTGATGAAACTATATATCCTCTGCTTGACAGCTCAAAATTCTGGAAATAAACAGAGTGTAGAGGAATAATTAAGACCAAAAATGATACATAGTATTATTCCAAAAAGTCAAGAATGGGGCGTCACTTGTCTGCCACAAAGGAAAAAGATAAGAAAGTTGATCAAACTCTCGGCTCACTTCATATTTTATTTTATTTGACACTATTTTTTTATTGCCCCGTTCAAACAATATCAACTTTGTAAAAAATAATAATTTTTTTATCATTTCTTATAGTATTTTGATATGCCTTTAAAATAGCCATATCAGAGTTACGTTGTCCATCACTTCTTTTCCACTTGTTCTTTATTTGTTCCACCATCTCCTCCAAAACCCAAAACATACATGCATCCTGTCTGTCATATGAAGTAGCTCTACAAATAAATTTCTACTTTAATGAAAAGACTACAACTAGTTATAATCACATTTTTTTGGTTCCATAACAAAGGTTAATTTGGATGGACTAGTGGTAGAAGCTAAGTCTTCTTGTTGATTTGTCTTGATCGCCCATCTGATTTTTGCAAGTGTTAATTGAAGTTTCTACGAGAGCAGTTGCCTTCCTTGAAGTAAAAGAGGGGCTCCAATCATGTTAAAAAAAAGGCATAATACATAAATATGACTCTTAACTTGACATCAGCTGAGAACTATGACCCTTAATTTTGGGTGTGCACAAATAGACACTTAAACTTGTAGAAAATTGAACAAAGAGATATATTCGTCCTACATGGCACCCTACATGGCGTCCTACATGTATTATGTCATATAGGACACGTGTGTCTACTTGTTCAGTTTTATACAAGTTTAAGTGCCTACTTGTGCACACTCATGTTGGGTATAACAATTGTTGGGTTTAGCAAGAGTTAATGAGAAATAGAGGAAAGATGAAAAGAGGAATTGGAAAAGATTCTCTTATGCTTTAAGAAAATACATTTCTCCCTCATTGGTGGTAGAAAGAAAAATAGATGTGTTTAAATAGAGAAACACTCCTATTAGTTGTTAAAAGAGTTGGAAAGAGGAACCCCTCGCGCCGTCGTCGTCGCTCGCTCGGCTTCGGCTTTGGAAAATGATCGAGAGATTATATTTTGGACACAGTTTTTGTTTTAATTATTTATTTAATTAATCAAATTAAATGGCCAAAACATTTCAATTATTTAGTTAATTAACCAAAGCGTTCCGACCCGACTCGGATCCTCGCGACCCATTTTATTTAAATTATTTCCTATTTTATTTTGAATTTCCCGCCGTTGAAAATGACTGTTCTGAAAGGTTGCGACTTTCAGGAATAACTATGACCGTTTGAAAGGTTGCAAACTTTCATGAATGGTCGTGTGGATTCTGAAAGGTTGCAACCTTTCGGAACCAGTTCCTCTAGGCCATAAATACCCGTAATTCTTCATAGGAAAAATGCATAAGTACCCCCCAGCCTATACCCGAAATCCCTGAGACACACCTAACCTTTACTAAGGTCCTATTACCCCCCCGAACTTATTTTATATGTAATATTCTACCTCTTTTTGGCCTACGTGGCACTATCTTCTTCTTCTTCTTCTGCACAAATATTTTTTATATACTTTACTACCGTTGAATGGCTCGCTGACACCAGAGTTTTGGGTATCAATACACTGGTAATTGAGATCATTCTATCTTGGGATGACATATTCCAAATCAAACCTCGGATACTAAAGGGGAATAATTTCCTTAAGGGGACACTGTGCATTCAGTGGGCTTGATCTCCTTCCTGTTCTGTCTTTTACAGATTTTGGCATGTTTTTACAGATTTGTGTTTCTGCAAAGTTTGTTGTAATCAGTAGTATTGTTTTTAAACACACATTGGGCAACAATCTTAAGGAAATTATTTATTTTATTTTAATATGTGTTTCTGGTGGAGACAAAAACCTTCGTGGTTTTATACTCCTATTAAGTTTGCAATTTAAGTTATTGCTTACTGAATCATTTGTATCAATTTCTGTTTATTACAGATTCTAAAATGGCAAATGATAATGTTACGGTGTTTGTTGTTGCACCAACCTGAACTGTTGTTCTACCAGCAGAGAAATCGAGAAAATTCTCTGGTGTGAATTTCAAAGGATGGCAGCAACAGGTATTTTTCTGGCTTACCACTCTTGGTCTCCAGAAATTAACAAATGAATAAACTCCAGTGCCTCCTGTGCATATGTCAGGCAGAGAAAGGTTCATGATTATTGAAGCATGGACACAAGCAGACTTCCTATGTAAGGACTACATTCTGAGTGCTTTAGAGGATGACTTATATAATGTCTATAGTGCAATGACAACTTCGAAAGAATTGTAGAATGCACTTGAGAAGAAATATAAGACAAAAGATGCATGCTTGAAAAAATTTATGGTCGCAAAGTTTTTAGACTATAAAATGTCAGATTGTGAAACTGTTGGATCACAAGTGCAGGAACTTCAACTTATTTTCCATGATCTGATTGCTGAGGATATGGTAGTAAATGAAGCTTTTCAGGTGGCTGCAATGATCGAAAAGTTACCTTCTTCGTGGAACGACTTCAAGAATTATTTGAAGCACAAACGTAAGGAAATGAAGCTTGAACATCTTGTGATTTGACTCAAGATCGAGGAAGATAACAAGACCGCCGAAAAGAAGTCTCGTGGGAATTCGATAATAATGGGAGTTAATATTGTTGAAGAAGCTCCTACCAAAGGCAAGAAGAGAAAGAAGTCCAACGGACAGAAGTCAGAACAGGCCAAGAAGAAATTCAAGGGCAACTGTTACAACTGTGGTAAGGCTAGTCACAAGTCTTCTGACTGTCGTGCTCCAAGAAAGGACAAGGACAAAGGCAAACGTCAAGCAAACATCGTGGAAGAGATGGAAGATGCAGATAACCTTTGTGCAATGATCTCGGAGTGCAACTTAGTTGGAAATCCCAAGGAGTGGTTTCTCGACTCAGGTGCCACTCGACATATTTGCTCTGCAAAAAAAGCCTTTGCAGCGTATACTCCTGCTGAGTTCGATGAAGAATTATTCATGGGGAACACAGCAACAACAGGGATTGCAGGAACTAGAAAAGTAATGTTGAAAATGACATCCGGCAAGGTGTTGACTTTGAACAACGTTCTGCACGTTCCTACTATTAGGAAGAATTTAGTTTCTGCTGTAATGCTCATTAAGAACGGGTTTAAGTGTGTCCTAGTTAGTGACAAAGTTGTAATAAGTAAGAATGATACGTTCTTAGAAAAGGGCTACCTCACTGAGGGCCTCTTCAAACTGAATGTAATGGTTGTTGACAGTATTAATAAGAATTCTGCTTCTGTTTACTTATTGGAGTCAAATGATTTATGGCCGTTTGAGACATGTAAATTACAAAGCCTTGCGAAAATTGATTACTTTAGAAGTATTGCCTTATTTCAAATGTGACAAATCAAAATGTGAAATCTGTTTGGAATGTAAGTTTGTTAAACATCCTTATAAGTTTGTTGATAGTATTTCTAAACCTTCAGACTTAATTCACACAAATATATGCGATATGAAGTCAATACTATCTCGCGGTGGAAAAAAATATTTTATAACTTTTATTGACGATTACACTCAATTTTGTTATGTATATTTGCTTTATATTAAGGATGAAGCAATTGATGCATTTAAGCAATACAAAAATGAAGTGGAAAATCAATTGAATCTAAAGATAAAAATAATTAGGAGTGATATGGGTGGTATTATTCATCAAACTACTGCACCCTATACTCCACAGTCAAATGGTTTGGTGGAACGGAAGAACAAAATATTAAAGGAAATGATGAATGCCTTGATAATCAGTTCTGGTTCACCGCAAAACTTGTGTGGGGAAGCCATCCTTACGGCTAACAAGATACTCAATAGGGTACCCCGTACGTAGCAAAACGCAATCGATTCCATATAGGTTATGAAAAGGAAGGAAACCCAACTTGAAATATTTCAAAGTGTGGGGTGCCTAGCCAAGGTAGAGGTTCCTTTACCCAAGAGGGTGAAAATTGGATCCAAAACAGTGGATTGTGTATTTATTGGATATGATGTGAATAGTAAGGCCTGTCGATTTTTGGATCATAAATCTAATAATTCTGAAATTCATGTTAATACGGTAATTGAGTCATATAACACAGAGTTCTTTGAACACATTTATCCGTATAAAACTGAATGTGAGTCGACAGGTGAAAGACCTAAACAACCACGTGAAGAATTAATGGAAAATACATAACTTAACGAGGATCCTAGACGTAGTAATCGCCAATGGAAATCCACTTCTTTCGAACTAGATTTTCTGGCATTCTTGCTTGAAAATGAGCCTCAAACATTTAAAGCGCTTATGTCTTCGTCTGAGTCAACGTATTGGAAAGAAGCAGTCAATAGTGAGATCGGACCAATTTTAAGTAACTATACTTGGGAATTGGCTGATCTTCCTCTAGGAAATAAACCTTTAGGATTAAAGTGGATCTTCAAAAGGAAAATGAAAGTCGATGGGACTATTGACAAATATAAGGCTAGACTAGTAGTCAAAGGATACAAACAAATAGAAGGTCTGGACTACTTTGATATATACTCTCCAGTAACAAGGATAACATCAACTATGATGTTAATAGCACTTGCGGCAGTGCATGATCTTAAAATTCACCAAATGGATGTCAAGACAGCCTTTTTAAATGGAGAAGTGGAGGAAGAAATTTACATGGAACAACCTGAAGGGTTTGTAGTTCCTGGTAAAGAAGAGAAAATGTGCAAGCTTGTGAAGTCGCTTTATGGGCTCAAGCAAGCACCCAAACAATAGTATGCTAAATTTGACCAAACGATGTTGGCAAATGGATTCAGGATTAACGAATGTGACAAGTGTGTTTACATTAACAACGTTCTGAATCATGAAGTCATTTTTGTTTGTATGTTGATGGCATGTTAATAATGAGTAAAGATATTGACGATATAAATGCTACTAAGCGCATGTTGTCCAACAAGTTCGATATGAAGGACTTAGGAGTTGCTGATTTGATCTTAGGGATCAGGATTCTCAAAACTCCTTAGGGACTAGCATTATCTCAATCTCATTATATTGAAAGAGTATTGGATAAGTTCAAGTACTTAAATTTTAACAATGTCAAAACTCCAATTGATCTAAGCTTTATATTTCAAAAAAATGAAGGTGAAAGTGACTCTCAATTGGAATATGCCAAAGTGTTGGGAAGTTTGATGTATATTATGAATTGTACGCGACCAGATATAGCTTGTGCTATTAGCAAACTGAGTCAGTTCACTAGTAATCCTAATCAAACTCACTGGATGGCAATGAAACGTGTGTTGAGATATCTGAAACATACACAACACTATGCTTTGCATTATAATAAATATACTGCCGTGATTGAAGGATATAATGATGCAAATTGGATCACCGGATTAAATGAAGTAAAATCCACAAGTGGTTATGTGTTTACACTTGGTGGAGGATCATTCTCTTGGAAATCGTCCAAATAGACATATGTCGCTCGCTCCACATTGGAATCTGAATTTATTGCCTTAGATAAGACCGGTGAAGAAGTTGAATGGCTCCGAAATTTCTTAGAGGATATTTCATTATGGCCCAAACCTGTGGAACCTATTTGCAACATTGTGATAGTCAAGCAACAATAGGTAAGGTAGGGAGCGTCATGTACAACGGGAAGTCTCGTCATATAAGACGGAGACATAGTACCGTAAGACAACTGCTCTCTAGTGGAATTATCACAATTGACTATGTGAAGTCAAGTGATAATGTGTCAGATCCACTAACGAAAGACCTAGTAAGAGAGGCAGTTGAAAAATCATCTAAAGGAATGAGTTTACGACTTAGGACAAGTCATCATGATGGTAACTCTATCTAGCAGACTTGAGATCCCAAAAGCTAGATTCAAGGAGAAAACAAAGTTGTGACTAATGGTTCGACATTGTCAATTAACTCAATCCATTCTCATGATGAAGACAATGTTCAGGAACGAGGTTAAAACATTAAGGCTTGTTAATGAGTTAATAAAGCTTAAAATTTTTAATGATTTGCTAAGTTTGGCAGATTTGACCAAATAGTGTATTTATGAGATGACACGATTAGAAATCACCTATGGGAGTGTGAAGTGTATGCCATTTCAAAGAGAATTTTTTGTCAAAAGCCTATTCTCTATACATTCATGAAACCAAGAGATGTTCATGGCTAAAACGAACACAATCGTAAGAACCATAAATGGTAAAGGGTTAATTATGTGACATATGGTTGTCTAGCTATGCACCAAAGCTTGACGGTTCAAAGATATTACATCTACCGATTGACCGAGTATATCCGACATATGTTCACTATGGAAAGTCCAAGGGGAAACCTACTTATCCAGATGCAATTGATCCTTGCTTGTAAAGTACACACTCGTCCGTGCATTCCTTTATGTTATGACCATTCCCCATTAATGTGGGGGATTGTTGGGTATAATAATTGTTGGGTATAGCAAGAGTTAATGGGAAATGGAGGGAACATGAAAAGAGGAATTGGAAAAGATTCTCTTATGCTTTAAGAAAAGGCATTTCTCCCTCATTGGTGGTGGAAAGAAAAATAGATGTGTTTAAATAGGAAAACACTCTTATTAGTTGTTAAACGGGTTGGAAAGAGGGACCCCCCTCGCGCCGTCGTCGTCGCTCGCTCGGCTCGGCTTCGACTTTGGCTTTGGCTTTAGAAAATGATCGATCGAGAGATTATTTTTTGGACAAAGTTTTTGTTTTAATTATTTAATTAATTAAATTAAATTAAATTCTTTCCCGTTTTATTTTGAATTTCCTGCCGTTAGAAATGATTGTTCTGAAAAGTTGCAACTTTCAGGAACAACCATGACTGTTTGAAAGATTGCAAACTTTCATGAATGGTTGTGTGAATTCTGAAAGGTTGCAACCTTTCGGAACCAGTTCCTCTTGGCTATAAATACCCGTAATTCTTCAGACTTTTTACTTACGAAAATTTATGATTTCTTCTTCTTCTTCTGCACAAATATTTTTTGTGTACTTTACTACCGTTGAGTGGCTCGCTGACACCAGAGTTTCGGGTATCAATACATTGGTGATTGAGATCATTCTATCCTGAGAGGACATATTCCAAATCAAACCTTGGATACTAGAGGAGAATAATCTCCTTAAGGGGATACTGTGCATTCAGTGGGCTTCATCTTCTTCCTGCTCTGTCTTTTATAGATTCTGGTATGTTTTTACATATTTTAGTTTTGTGAATTAAATTATGTTCTTTTGTTCTTCACTGGTTAATTAAACTTTGGTAACTTCGTGTTTCTGCAAAGTTTGTTGTAATCAGTAGTACTGTTTTTAAACACAGATTGGGCAACAACTAAAAGTTGGAGGGCATAGTTGTCCGTTGAAGCCAAGTTAAGGGTCATGTTTATGTATTATACCTAAAAAAATTTATATGATGAGCTTCGAGAAAACATAAAAATTAAGTATGTGTGATCATTCTCGGGAAAAGAATAGATTTGCGACATGATCAACTACAACAATTCTTTCTTTCACATGAAGGTTTTACTTGTTGCCTGTGGCTCAAAACTTCAACACATCCGCATGCAGTTTGTCATTTTGGTCTAATATCGAGACCCTTTGAGCTTTCTCTTGAAAAAAAAAAGAAGAAATTTGTGAGACATGATAGCTAAATGTGAGACTCAGACATCAACAGAATAAAATTATATTTTGAATTTAATTTTCTCATATGTTTTGGTTGTGAAAGTGTACTTTACAACGCTACAAACAATTGAATATTTCTATGTGACTGCGCTAAGCTGGAAAGAATGCATAACAAACGTCTGGTTCATCTTCAAGGAATTATATGTACTAATTCAGAAAGCCTTTGGCCGTGATTTTTGTTAAAATTGTAATTCTTGGAGTCCTCTTTTCAATGAAACAAGAATCTTGTGATTTCGTTGCTCCTATTCCAAGTTATGAATTTTTTTTCACAGACACAAAAGAACTTAGCAAGGCAGAATTGTGGGTTAACTTTGAAGCAATTTCCTGTACAAATCTATAAAGTTTTTGGCCATGATTTTTACGCATATTGTAGTTCTTTGTGTCGTCTTCTCAATGGAGAAAGAAACTCATGATTTCGGCATTCCTACTTCGAGTTATGAATTTTCTACCACAAACGTGCGAAGTTGAAGAGCGAGTAAAATAGAATTGTGAGCTGACTTCGAAGCAATATTTGTATCAATTCATAGAGCATTTGGCCATGATTTTTATACATATGGTAGTTCTTTGAGTTTTCATTCCAATAGATTAAGAATCTCATGATTTCGGCATTCCTACAACTTTGGGAACTTGTGTGACACTCATGAGTGTTGGTGTTCAAATTTGCATTCAAGTCTATTGTGGAAGTTTCTTGAAACTTAAAATTCATACGAGTTTGCCACATTGATTTTGCTTATCTCTCCCTCGAGAGTCATCCATATTATCCCTCGGTTGGATTGAAATAACAAAATCCTTATGAGCATATTGAATGGAGTTGCAGATGATCTTAGCATACAATTTGTCTCATCACAAGAAATGGAGTCAAGAAAATATCTTAAGAGTGATATTATCGGATTCATAATACTGCAAGTCTCGCCATCAAGTGTCGGCAAGCCTACACTTTAACAAGCCTTGGAGTAGGGGTATTTGTAGACACACAAATTTTATTGGATTAAATTCATAAGAAATTTGAATTAAATCCATGTTCATTTGGGTTGAAGCTCAAATTCATGTCACGTGTCACGGTGACTAGGCATCCAAGACCAACAAGATGACGCCACACATCCAAATGATGTGGTAGTCCCAGTCAAATTCAAGAACCAATCACAATCCACCAAGTGTCAAAATGACATCTTTTGACCAATCATAAGCAAGTCCACCCCCTACAACTATAAATAGGGGATAAACATGACATTCAAAAGGGGGACTGCAAAGGAGATTCTGAATACAATTAAGAAAAGACTTCAACAAACATTCTGCAAGGATTGGAGAAAGCGACAACATCAACTACACAATTCTTCAAATGAGTGGTCAACGGTGTCCTTCTCGGAGATGAACTTGAAATGACGAACTGCTTTTCGACATTCTCAAAGATCAAATACATCTCAAAGAGGTCTACATCATCCTACATTCGAGAAATACGCTACTGGAGGCCCTCAAATCATGGAGAAGTTTATGAAAGAAGAATCAAGAGAACTATAAAATTGTACTGGCAAAATTCATCAATAAAAATCACATTTTCTTTTATTTATTTTGATTGCAGTTAATTTTCAGCGCTACAAAAATTTGTTACGATCAACAACGAAATCATCGTGCTCCATCTCCATTCTTTAGATATTTTTATTGTCTTAAAAATGATATTAAGCAACTCAATAAGTCACTCCAAACCTACTTTGCCTATGCTTTTAAAAATTATATGAAATTATCATCCATCCCAAATGCTTAAGAATAACATTAAACAACCCAGTAAGTCACTCCAAAAGCAACTAGTCTTTGTCTCCACACTTTTGAAGTGTGGCAATATTCTATTAAATATTTACACACCACAATTTCTAATTGAAAAATTACAATTTTGTTGTGTACATTCACTGATTACATTATACATTATTATGCTACTAATAAATAGTTCAAATGTATAGATTTGCAATAAACTTTAAAAAAACATGTAGTGTATTATACATACTTATAAAACAATATTTCAATATATGCACTAGCAATGAATTCCACTAATCTTTTCATTTATTAAAATATTCAAAATAGTAAATGAAAATTGTTCAATAAAAAATAATACAGTTTCTTATATACTTCCTAATTGACCTCTAAAAAATAAAATTTTAGCTTTTAATTAATACAACTTAATGAGAAAATCAATTTATTTTTATGAGTTTTATTTTTAGTATCAAACCTAATTAAAAAAGAATAATATTTTTTTAAAAAAATATGCAGGGCGGATCTATGCTGGGTGGAGTGGGGCGGATTAAAAATGAAAAAAATTGGTATGTGGTGCGGAGGGGGTCGGGTTAAAAAATTTACGGGTTAAGCTAAAACTCCCCCCCCCCCNCCCCCCCCCCCCCCTCCCCATGCCCCATTACCATCTCTATATACATCCACCATTCAACTTGGATCACCTGCATTTTCCTACACATCCAAAATGAAAAATAAAATTAGAAAGAAATCGCGCTCAACAAATTCTAGTAGAATAACATCTTGGACATAAAAACTAATAGTGTCTCTTGTAATACTTCTAGCCATGAGCTATTAATGCTATAGCATATGTGCTTGGTCTATTACATGTGGCTATTATTAAAATCGAAAGCACATTTCATGACACTTAAACTTTCATTGTGACCATTTTAACACTTGAACTTGATAGTTGAGGCCAAGTTAAGGTATTTATTCACAAGTATTATGCCACAAAAAAAATATTACAACTATATAGAGAATGACAACACCTAAATCATCCTTTCAAAACATTCACCATTTTCTTCTCGCTTTTCAGAAATTAATAGAAAAGCATTTCAAAATAGCTCCAACATATTTAATGGTGATTTTCTCATTCTATGATTTCCATATAAAAGCGATGTTTTGTTTCCATCTTAAAACAGTTTTAGAGTACTTGTTTAAAACTGATGAGAAATGCAGAATATTGATATAAGGTGCTTGAATCTAAAAATCCTGTCTGAACTAATTCAAGGTTCTGTGCCAATTTACGATTGTGAATTAGCAGTAGTTGCTGAATCAATTGTGCACATGTTTAGATTCATTCTAAGATATAACAGGGTAAAAGAGTGACTCCATCATCCATAAGGTTTCGAACTGCGCACCAACGGCCCTCGGGGATTTCTCAGTTATAAGAGAAAAAGATATAACAGTTCAGATTCTTTATGATAACAACAGAGAAATATGTTGTCTTACAACTTCGAAACCAGCGAATAAATACCCAACTAAACTTCAAGATAATAAAGTAAATACACATTCGCATGCAACAAAATGCCAGAGATTTGATGATCTTAAAAGATTTACAAGTAGGTACGTAGATGATATGTTCTTAATTTCCACTCAGCCAAAAAGTTCTCTTCCATGAAAAGCATACCATATTAGGTGGAACAAGTCTCTAACTGGTATCTTAAGGCTATGCTATTATGTTACAGTTCTTATTATTTGTGTCTAATTATCTATTGAGGATAGCAGCTAATTAAATAGCTCTTGTTAGTGTAAGTGTAAGTGTCTTCAATATCAGTACTTGATACCTCGATTATTTCTGGGATATAAAGAGAAGCTCTGTAACAGTGTAGAAAAATGAAAAACAATTTAAGAAGATCTAGGACTGGTTAGTGCTATGAGATTACCTTACTCTAGTACTCTACTAATAATCTATAGACAACTTTTTTTTTTTAGTTTTTAGTCAATAGTTGCTAATTCGTTACTAATCAAAGAGGCAATTACAATGCATTCAGATAAAATGTACTGTTGTTATCTTAATAGTTGTCAAATGAAGAGCCAACAACACTCTTGCAGCCTCTTTCAGATTGAAAATTTCAGCATTTAACTTTCTTGTGAATATGAAATATAAAAACACTTTTGAAGGAGTAAGAGATACCTCTAGAAAGGGTTGCTTCGTCATCAAGACACTAGCTTTTTCGCTCACCAAAACCATGAGCTTTAAGTTTTCAGCAACCTTTAGGGCACCTCTAAGCTTATGGACAACAAGTGTATCCAGAGCTTGTTGCTCAATTCTCCGGCTTAAAATTCGATACCCATTTCTGATAGCATCTTCCAGGATATTGATACGATCTCTTGAATGTGTTGTCTTTTCATCAACTAGCAGTAACTGCATTTCAAACTACCTAACATCAGCAATAGGTACACTATGCATTCAAAGAGACATAAGAACATCTTAAGCAAACTAAAACTAGAAAGAAGACAACCTTACAGTTCTCATACTCAACAACCAATTTCTCACTATCAGAAACAAAGTAAGGAGAGGTATAACCACGGTCAAATTGCATTCCTTCAACCACACGGAGATTGTTTTCAACACTTTTTCCCTCTTCTAGTGTCACAACACCTTTCCTTTCAACCTTGTTCATGGCTTCAACAATCATACTCCTTACTCCATAATGGTTCCTAGTACTTGCTGCAATCACATTTGCTAGTTCAGTTTTCCACCTGAATGATGTTCTCGATCTTATTTTATAGTTCATATGCTTACAATCTTCTGTACATCTCATCTACCAAAAATAACAAATTGATACACAACTCATTACCTAATAACACAAAACTAAAACATTCATAAACACTTCTTTTGGTCTAGTGATCAAGACAGGGGTTTGCACCAGCTGCTTACAGTCTAAAAACAAATCTAGTAAATTAACATGTTCATAAATTTCAGTAACATAGTTTAGTACCAATGTTTTCTATTGGATCTTCTAATTTTGGAGCGCATCTGCAGTATTCACTAGGATATGTTGGTTTTAATTTTGTTAACTAATCATATGATGATCTTTTGTTAAAGGATATTGAGTTTTTGACTTCAGAGGGGAGATTCTGGAGAATGCAAATCGATTCCTTGTGAACTAAAGTTTAACTAACTAGCTCTACTACTCTCAAAAATTTCATTTGCTTCTAATAGTTGAGTACATATCTCGTCTCTAGGGATAGTTTATGTAAATTTCTAGGACAAATTAACGCATAGTTCTCAAATTCTACTATAACAAACATTTGTTTATAACGGGTTAAGGAATTTGAAGCTGTGATTATTTAGTTGACAGGGTGAGCCCTAAATGTATATCTAACTCCTTTCAAAAATCATTTTTCAGACACATCCCAACCCGGACAAAATTTGCCTCTTGGTGCTTGGTGTGGAGGATAATTGCCTTAGGCAGGAGGTAGATATTGTGGGCTGTGAGAAGTCATTGTCCTCTATGATTGTAATCATAACCTGGAAAGTACCCAGGATGACCAACCTGAGGTCCCCATTGTGGGGGAGAACCTCTGCCACGTGGGCAAAATGGTTGCTGACCATAACTCAAAGAGAGAGTTGATGGCCTTACAGGCTATCACACACCATTGTGAAAGAAAGACAACTTGAGAAGTTAGCCACGCAATTGCAAACATAAACAAAAAATATAAGAATAAAAATAAGACAAGCTCAGGCATAGCTGTCAGGAAATGAAGCAAATGAAACTTGGGAAGCTTGAACTGTAGCAGGGAAACAACTACAAGAAAACATTCATACACAGATCAAACTTGCATTGAGTTATAATAGAACATATTAAAGAAAAAAGACAGCAAAGGTGTTGATGAAAATGAAAGAATAAAAGTAACATTAGCAATATATGATGCATTATGAAAAAAATCAAAGGCAACTGTTTATACAAAGCACTGTTACCTAAAACACCAAAATAATAAGATGAGTCACCCATAAATCTAGGAAGAAAGCACAAAAGGAAATAAATTAATGTTCCCTGATACTATTTCGGATATACTAAACAAACCATACTCTAAATTTTAGTACATAACATATCAAGTATCTTAAGAAATGACATCCACGGTATCCAAGAGACAGAACTATCAATCTCCAGTCTTGAGTAAAAGAGCCTCTTTTATTGCATTCACTTAGGTAATACCGTGATAGTCATCCTACTTCCAAAACCACGTGTTAATGCAAGTCAACAAGCCAACTATTGAATTCTCCAATGTTAGATAATAAGATAACAGATTTCATCATGGATATAGTACGCTCAATAAAGATGATTTAACGAGCATTCTGCAACATAAGGTCTTGCACAGAGCATAGGGTATCCAGAGAATACTCTTTTAATATAAGCCTTACTATTATTATCATTTTTAGTTTTTAAGTCTTGGAAGCAATTTTAGCAACTATTAACATATGCAATGTAGAGGGTTAATGCTTGATACCTCTCTTTGGTTGTCAAGAATGAATAGTAGTTGTCTATGGCTACGCATGTTGAGATGTCAAAGACAAAATTGAATTCTGAATTTTTAAAGCCAACCAATTCGAAATTGGCACCTTTTGAAAAATATAAATCATGGTAACTGACACCCCAACACAACATTCTCTTTAACTGTGCTCAATTGAACTATTCACGCAAACATTAGTGGATAGGGCCAGACTCCAAAGTGTTCTACCGAACCTGCAACCTATTGTTGGGTCCACTACTAACTATTTTTAGAGTTAATCAATTTCTATAACTGAGCAAATGGCAATGAAATTTTCTTCCCCTCTTAATTAATTTACACCAAAGGCTTCTTTGTTTTTATTGCATTATTCAATAATAGTCCATACTGTCTGGAGTTCTTTTGTTGTTTATTCTTTACTTTGTCCATCCAGACACATGAATGAAAATTGAATATGGTAGCAGAATCTCAAAACGCTTACAAGTCAATATCAGACCACAAAACTCAAAAGTTAATATAGATATAACCATGTAGTACACAACTGCTCGACTGCAAAAACTCATACTCACTTTCTATATGACACTCATTTGTCTTATCAACGACCACAAAGTTTAAGATATTAATTTAACTTATATAATAAGGCAGTGGTTTTGGAAGAAATATTAAAATGATGGAATACCTTTAAGAGACGATAACGCTCACAAAGAAGATAAAGCAGACACACAATTCATGTGTTGGGAACTATCCCCCCTGGTTTAAGAATTTAAAAAGAATCAAACACCTAAACAAATAAAATTTCAGTTAAAAATGTAAAAGCATCATAAAAATTTACCAAAGCATCAAACCAAACCTCATGAACAATCCTTGTTGGGTTATGCTTCAAATGCACAGAGAATACACGCTTGTTGCAATGCTGTCCAACAGGACCTGAAGCTTTGAGAGTACTCATTTAACACTGCATCATCAACTCCTCATCCGACATCAACAAGTACTCTCTTCCATCAGGACCCCGTATATCTAGGTCAAAGATTTATGTTACCTAGTATAGGTAACAAACCATCGTCATTGCGATTATCACCCTTAATCAGAAAGAGTTTTTGTTTGCTCGGATTTTCCAGTTGATCATAGATATAACCCATTCCACCATTGGACTCTTCATAGTTCAGAGTACATATATCTACAACTGATTTCAGAGTTCAAAAATTGTAAGGAAATGAAGAAATTTCTACCTTTAAACTTGTAAAGAAGTAAAAAAACAACCTGATTCCAGAGAGGTACAGTGCAAGGGAGAACATTGTAGTGATTTCTTCGGAGGTATCCTTTAAATGCTTTTGGGCAAAAAAATCCTTTCTATCAGCTCTCTGATTTGGGCAAAAAATCAGCAAATGACTTCTTATTTTTGTGTTTTAGAAATTGTATGAAAATAGGCGTATTGACTTTTGAGTTTTGCCTTTTAGAAATTGGGAGGAAATTTAAATACATGGAGGAAATATTATTATTTCAGTGAAATTTATGAGAATTTAAGGGCACGCTTGTTAGGTGTTGCATTTAGAATTATAAAAATAGCACACTTTAAAAGTGTAGCCATATTGTATCATTACGTGTTGTCAGATATATTACGATTTGGCAATACTTATAGAGTATAGCCTATACTACTAAAGAGCACGCTCTATAAATGTTCAATGTTTTGTGGCCAAAAGCTCTGTCCAAAGGCCACGCCTTGAAAGGGTTCCCACATATACTTTTGGCAACACTTCTCAAGCGTTGTATAGAATTGATGTGGCCTCAGGCCAAATTTGTTGTAGCACCAGAATCTTTTCATCCTTGTCCTTGATGATTTCACTTGATCCAGGTCATAAACCCTCATTATCCTTGCCCTTGCTAGCCTGTAACTTCTTATCCCTGTCTTTGTCCTCTAATTCACCAGCGTTCAAAAGCCACTGTCTTTGCCGTCGTAACCACTAACTCAGTGGTGATAATCTGACCAGGAAACAAACTCTACAGTCCGATTAAAACAAAAATTTAAAGAGGACTGCAGTTAACTAAATTGAAGAAGGTTTACTGCTATCAATAAAGAAGCATGTCATAATTTTCATGACACTTCTACATACTTACTAGGAGGTTAATCATTCAGCAGAACTCTGGCATAATCCTTCTTCTGGAATCACGACCATGTCCATGCTCAAGTAAAGGGTATCATTTCTTCAAGTTTCAAAATCTATCTATTTCAAGCACTCAACCAATGATCTCATGAATCATCCACATACCATAACACGATGGCCCAATACAGTTTCTTATAAAATTGAAAATTGAATCAAAAGTCACTTGTTACATCCGGAATTATTTATCCTTTTACCCTTCAGAGTGTAGTTGAGCATATTTAGTTGTATATCTTCTCTGAAAATGCACTGTAAAATAAAATACAGCCCCCGTGACATGTTTGCCGACATTAATTATCCCACAAGTAAGTAAGACATTTGAGAGAATTAACATGAACATATGAATTACAAGAATGATTACTCTTAAGTGCTTGATCAGGAATGCATCTTCCACTAAAGTATGGATGAAGGCATTTGAGTGAAAATGCCATTGCACATATTTGAAATGTAGTGCATGTTCTGTAAGCTCTCTTATAGGATGACTCTAAGTGCTTGATCAGGAATGCATCTTCCACTGAAGTATGGATGAAGGCATTTGAGTGAAAATGGCATTGCACATATTTGAAATGTAGTACCTGTTCTGTAAGCTCTCTTATAGGATCTCCGTTTGTTATTTTTTATAAACAAAACACGCTAAACCCCGATCAGAAGTATGTGCCTTCTTTTCAATTCTTACCTGATCCACTGCCCCTCATAAAATTCTGAATAATATTAAAGAAATTCAGCGAACTAACATTCCAAAATGCAATACAGAACCCAAAGGGATTGAATATAGTACATATTTTCTGAAACGTCAAAGTTGTTTGGTGTAAATGTTATTTATCAAGGTTTTACCAGAACCTTAAATACAATGAAACTTCAAATTATCTTACAACTTCAACAGAAGACATCATAAACAGTTTCCATTCCATGTTGCCAAACATAAACAGTTTATTCAATTCCTCTCTTAACATAAAGTAGATAAAAGTAAAAAGAAGAAAATGTTTGACTTCCCTTTGTCAAGAAGCTCTAGGGTCCATTCCATGTTGCCAAACATAAACAAGTTCATCCCATCCTGTACTAGCCAATAGACCTTCAACGAGAACGCTCATATCAACTCCTACAGCAAACTCTGTGTGATGATCATACCTTCCAATAAGTGCATCTTCCACCATGTAATCCCACATGCAAACCGTCATGTCATATGAACAAGAAACCATTGCACTTGCTCTATGTGGTGAAAACCTCACTTTCCTCACTGCATATCCATGCCCATTAAGCACAGCTATTGGCACTCTATAATTCCTAACATCCCAAACCTTGATTGACTTATCAACGGACGCAGTTGCAATGATACAATCATCATACTTACTCCAATCACATGTGAGGATTTCAAACTCATGCGCAGGCAGAATCATGGTAGAACCTTCACAAATAATGAATTATATAAGTTCAAATGATAAATCATTAATCTCGTAGTAAGATTCTTAACAAATAACAAATTAATCAAAAACTTAGTCAAACCAGCTGAAATGAATCATTTTTCTTAGGTATGATAAACCAAATACATGTATCTAAGCTAAGCTAACCTGGTTCGCGGACATCCCAGATGCGAGTAGTACAATCCCCAGAAGCAGATGCAAAGATATCAGCATGTCTTGGATTCCAAGCAGCGGAATAGACACAATAAGCATGCTCCTTAAAAGTCCTTACACTAGCATTTCTATCAACAGTCCATAGCTTCACAGTATCATCCCAAGACGCTGATAAGAAGGAATCTTTTCTCACGGTATTATAGTCCACAGAGTGAACTTCCCGTGTATGTTCCTTAAAAGAACGAATAGGGTTATTGGTGGGAGGCAAAGAAAGGTCATAGAGTTTCACAGAACCATCTCCACTTGCAGCAGTTACAAGGGAATCGTGAGCTTCCGACCAGCAAACATCGTAAACTCCATCAGCTGTGTCAAAAGCCGCAAGTTCCGATACGGGTCCGTTTGGATTGAGTTGAAGAATGTGAACTCTCCCGTTACCAAGGATGCCGAAATTCTGCGCAGTGGCCACAGCTAGTTTGTTTTCGTAGAAGGGACTGAACTTTACGGAGTAACCGTTAAATGGAGTTTTGAATACCGGCATATTAGACGGACGGCGGTCGCCGGTGATTTACTTTCCCGATGTGACCTTTTCTGCTCTGCAATAGTAAAAGGGATTTGTGATTACTAAGGCTCTGTTTGGAAAGCCGGTAATTGGAATTGATATAATCAATAGGATGATGATTACTAATTTGATTTGTTTGTTTGTTACAGTGTAATTACATTATAAATGTATTGTTTGGATACACAATTGTTTTAGATAAATTAAAAATTCTTTAAAAGATGTTAAATTAAATATTTAAGATATATATATTGTCTTTTGAAAATATATTAATTAATAAATATATGTTATTAACTAATATTATAAAAAAATTATTTTTCAAATTAGTATATTTCAATTGAATCAATCATAAAAAAAAATACAAGATTTCTATGAACATCACGAAGTACATATTTGACAAAAAGATTAATATTATAAATAAAATATCATAAATTATTAAAATATTTGACAAAAAGATAATCTATCAAATCTAACTAAAAAATAAATGACTTGCAATGTGAAGTCTCAAGTCAATATTACTAAAACAAATGGAATTGAAAATATAACATAAGTCCTAAATTCAAAACCAAACATTTAACATAATACTCTTATGTCAAATTTTAATATAGCATACATAAATATGATTTAAAAGAAAAGGAAAGCGCAAGTCTATAATCTTACTCAACAATATATTCTATTTTAATTTTAAAAAAAGAAAAGTGTCATATTTGCACTTATTTGATATATTTGTTTTTACCATCTAACTTTAGGCACATATTTGCCCTTGGGATGGTCAAGTCTCATCTTCCCACTTTTATCCTCTTACTAGGCACCTATGTGGCATGCCAACATATATATATATTCCACTTAAATTTCCTCCTAATTTAATTATTATACCCAACTTAATAATGTACCCAACCAATTCGTTTTACCTCTTTACCTAATTTTTCTACCCATAAATGTTGTTCACTCAAACACAAATCACCATCGTAGCTCAAAGAGATAAGCTTTAACGAATTATTCTTTAATTTCTAATTGTTTTGTTTGTCTTTTTTTTTTAATTGGGGCTTTTAATTTCTTCTCTCTAATTTCTGAGTTTTTTATTAGGATTAGCCATGGAATAGGTACAGTTGAATTTGAATGATATTTGTTATGAAAATGATGATCCAAAGTTGAATAAGGAAGTGTGATGTTTTCATGATTTTTTACTTCCTTTGAAAAAAATTTGATCCGATAATAATTTGGGTAGAAAATTTTGATCTTTCTCATACCATGGATAAGAAAAATGTAAATTTTTTCATTGGAGGGATTGTATGGTTAATGAACAATCTAAGTTCATCCTTCTAAAGTTGGTGAAGAAAATAAAGGGTGTGAATGAACTATTAGTTGCAAATATATATATATATATATATATATATATATCAAAATATGAAAGAAATCATTGATTACAATGATAGAGAAATTATGAATATGAGGGCTCAATTTATATTTATCATTTAAAAGAACAGTGTATTATAAAGGAGGTGGAATGAGTGTTTGCTTTCAAAGATTGTAAAGAGGTTGTGCTGATGAAAAATGCAACAAAGAAACTGATTCAGGTGAAGAAGAGGGAGTAACTATTATCGCCTTAATAGAATTTTCATGTTGTATCTCTTCATCATGTATGATGTTGTTTGAATCAAAATAGCTAGTTGAAGCATTCCTTGGATTGATGTAAGTTTGACTGTGTTTATGTTTGCTAGTTTGTATGGTTAAAGTCAATAAACTTGATTTTATGTCAAACTTCAGCCCTTCCGTTAAGCTCTTGTGTTTTGTCATCTTTGTTTCCAGTAGTACAAGCATTGTAGGCTTGTGGAGCTTTACTATTGCTTTGCACTGGCGCCTGAAGTTCCTGTTATTCGCCTCCCTCACGTTTCATATGATGAAGTTTATCATTGACGATTGTTGTGGTGCTTGCTCCTATAAGCCTTTGGCTTTGTCCATATGAGATACGTGTATGTGCAATCCTATAGGGTTCAGTGCTACAATTACTAGGACTGAGTCTCTCTCATTTCTCAGATTCAGTGTACACACTTTCATAATTTATGGGCTATAGGCTAGTACAGTTGTATTGACAGGTTCCTCAAATTCCTTGAGGAAAAGTGTCTCCAAGATGCATGTCACTATATTTTTCTCTCAAAGCTTTGTCAAAATGTCCTCTAGTTCCTAGTTGTTTTCTCTTTTCAGCTCTAGGAATGAGCGATCCTCTGTTTCTGAGTTCCTATCTTCTTTCTTTCCTTGTGGGGTTGGGAGTATAGAGTGTTCAAAACTTCTTGTGGAATTCGGGAGATAATAGTTGGACTTTGAGAGTTGGTCAGGTATGAGAGTGAATGAAATAAGGGTAAGCTTTGGAATGTGTTGTCCATCAGCGCATTGAGTTCCTCCATTGTGGTGGTGTTAATGTTCCCCTACATTTGGGTTTGCCTCAATGTCTGCATCCATATTTGTGTACCCAATTCTGCTATCGCCTAATCGATTACTTCCTTGATTATTTGAGCAAGATATGTGGGGTTATAGAAGATTAGGGTTATTGTTTGCCCTGCTATCATCACTTAGAGGGTTAACTGCCTACAACACTAGTTCCAAAAATATAGTTGGGAGTGCCTGGATGCATTGGTGTTATTGTGAAGATTAGTGGGGAGTTCTGTGTGGTTGGGTGGGTGAAACGACCCCAAAAATGCTCGAAAATGTGCTTCGAAAACACCTAAAATTGTAATTTCCATATATCTCAAAATCCGTGCATCATTTCGGAAATTCGACTTCATATTCTTATTCAGGGGGTCAAATTGAGTGGGAAATGAGTCTAACCCGAATTTTAGAACAACCGTATCAAAATTCGAAAATCGCAAAAAATGCGATTTTGAGGGTCAACTTTAAAGGGGCATATCTCTCAGCACACAAGGAACTGGAAGGAGCTCAAACTATCAAAATTAAAGCTCTGTGAGTTAGCTTTCCAACGCAATTTGTTTCACCTCATTCCGAGTTAGGATGAAGGAGTTATGACCATTTTCGTAAAACCTGTCCGGCAGAAAATGCAAATTCCAGTAGCCGAAAACACTGTTCACCCGCCTCAATTTTTTTTCTAAGTGTTGGGACGTTTTTTTATAAAAAGGGGACATATCCATACTTAGTCATTTAACTTCAAAACATCCAAAAACTCTCTCTAAACCCTCTCCAAAAATTCCACCAAGATCATCAACCAAATTCAAGGATCCCAAGCTTTAATTCCGGATTCAAGATTCAATCTCAAGCAATTCTCCATTCCAATCTTCATCAAGAATTCTCCAAAGTTGAGGTATGTGGGTTGATTGTGGAAACCTTCCTTTCCACAAGTCCAACCATTTATCCTCTATTTTACTTCAAGTTTATGGGTCCTTATGATCATTTATGAACTCTTGAATTATGGAATTATTACTACACATCCTATTATGGTCTATTTTTGTATATTATCATGAAATGGAATGATTATATGATGTTTATGGTTTTCATGCCTCCATGATCAAATTATGAAGGTTGTTATATATGTATATATATATGTATGTTGTTGGTGGGCTGTTTTATATGGATTTTGAAATTGGTTGGACTTAGTACTCTTGAAACACATGATTTTATTTACATGAACAAGTAGCCCACCATATGTTTGATAAAATGCCATTTATAGAATTCTTATGAAATGGAAGGTCCAATGTACGTCCTATGAGTCGGATGATTATATAAGTATTGAAATGATGATGAAATGGATACATGTATATGATTTTCTCTATATAGTGTGTGAGTCGACCAAGCCTAGCTCGGGGGGTTGTAGGCCCGGGTAACCGTATCAAGGGGTTGGTACCTTGGTTGCCTAGTACGGGGGGTAGTAGGCCCGTATAACCGTATCGAGGGGTTGGTACCTTGGTTGCCTAGTACGGGGGGTAGTAGGCCCGTATAACCGTATCGAGGGGTTGGTACCTTGGTTGCCTAGTACGGGGGGTAGTAGGCCCGTATAACCGTATCGAGGGGTTTGTACCTTGGTTGCCTAGTACGGGGGGTAGTAGGCCCGTATAACCACATCGAGGGGTTTGTACCTTGGTCCCTAGCTCGGGGGGTGGTAGGCCCGGGTAACCACATTGAGGGGTTTGTACCTCTTTCGCCTCTCCAAGGGGGTGGTAGGCCTTGGAAATACTATATTGATGGTCACTCACCACACATGTACTACGTCCCACTAAATATGATTTTTATGTAAGCATCATTATACATATCATTTCTCTAATGTGCTATCTATCGGGTATGATTATGCATTTTTCCTATGATGTCCATCTATTGTAGCATTGCATTGCATCCCACATACTTAGTACATTCAAACGTACTAACGCATACTCTATGCCTACATGATGTCACCATGTAGGGACCGGAGCACCGCTTGACCATCCTCCTCCGCGTGGCTAATACGATTTCCTATCAAGGTTATTGGTGAGTCCTCCATTCCGGGGACGTTGCTCATGATCTTTTGCTATGTATAAGACTTTTCTTTTTAGTTATGTTTTGACTATGAGGGTGAGCCCGGTAGTTTGTCTTGGCCCCCGCTAAGTACTCATGTTTAGAGGTGGTGTTGGACAAGTTGTGTATTATGCTTGAGCTTGACTCATCTATGGTATTTATGTACCATTTCTTTTTTTTTTCTCTTGCTCCCTTAGTCCCGATTTCCCCCTTTGATTATGCTTATTGCTTATGGTCATTTTAATTGCTTCCGCGACCAAGGATGTGTAATGATACGCTATGAGGCTTGTTTGGGGTTCCTTCGGGTTCCCCATTCGCCGGTCACGTCTAGGCCCTAGGCTTGGGTCGTGACAAACTTGGTATCAGAGCACTAGGTTGATAGATCCTCGGAGTCCAACCCACCGCGTTGATTAGAGTCCGATTCATGGTTGTGTTGTGCACCACAACTATGAGTAGGAGGCTATGAGACGTTTTAGGAAATGTTTCCCTTCTCCTTGTTCTAAGTCGTGCTATAGAGTTGAATCAAGTTCTTCCCTAACGGTTGCTCTTTGCTATGCTAGATCATGCCTAATACAAGAGGAAGACGAGCCCGCGCACCCGAGGAACAACCGACCAATGGGGATCTTCGGGATGCCCTTACTTTATTTGCTCAAGCTATGGCTAATCAAGCCAACCACGGGGCCCAAGCTCCTCAGGCTCCTACCCCGGCATCTCGGGTGAGAGACTTCGTGCGGATGAATCCCCCGGAATTCTATGGGTCTAAGTTAGATGAAGACCCTCAAGAGTTCATTGATGAAGTCCACAAGATATTAGCTATCATGGGCATGAGGTCAGAAGATAAGGCGGAGTTGGCGGCCTACCAACTAAAAGGGGTGGCCCAAATATGGTACAACCAATGGAAGGAAGAGAAGGGGGCAAACTATGTGGTGCCTTGGGAAGAGTTCAAAACGGCTTTCCTTAATCGATTCTTTCCTCTTGAACTTAGGGAAGCCAAATTGGTGGAGTTCATGAATTTAAAACAAGGGTCTATGAGTGTGAGGGAGTATGCCCTCAAGTTTAACCAACTTTCAAGATATGCTCCACACTTGGTTGCCGACTCACGATCTAGAATGAACAAATTCGTGATGGGTGTGTCCGACCTAGTGAGTGAAGAATGCCGGTCCGCAATGTTGATTAGTGACATGGACTTGTCCCGCTTGATGGTCTATGCCGAACAAATGGAGGAAGAGAAGTTGAGGAAGAGGAGGGGTCATGAGGCCAAGAGGGCCCGTTTTGAGGGCAAGTTCCAAAGTCGAAGGGGAGGCCGGTTTCATCAAGGCCAAGGGTCTTCTCATGCGCCCCATAAGGGGTTTGCCAATGATGTTCCAAGGGCCCAAGGTGTTGGTGGTATGGGTCCTATTGATGTATGTCCGAAGTGTGGTAAGGGCCATGGTGGCCCGTGCTTGAGAAATACCGGTGCTTGCTATAGTTGTGGGGAAATGGGGCACAAGGCAATGGATTGTCCTCGAAATCGCAACAAGGGTAAGGAGGTCCGTCCACAAGGTGCCAATGCGGTTCCTTTGGGGAGAGGGGGCCGACAAGATGGTGCCCCAAGGCACAATCGATTTTATGCTTTGCATGGGAGGCAAGGGGTCGATGAAGTCCCCGATGTCGTTACCGGTATGTTGAAAATCTTTGACTTTGATGTATATGCATTAATTGATCCGGGTGCCTCTCTTTCTTTTGTCACCCCCTTTGTTGCCAAAAAGTTTCATGTTGAGCCCGAATTGTTGCGTGAGTCATATAAGGTGTCTACTCCTATTGGTGCATATATTGTTGCTAGGAAGGTCTATAGAAATTGTCCTATTTGCATCTTGCATAAAATATTGCCTTGTGATCTTGTTGAGTTGAACATGGTCGATTTTGATGTTGTTCTTGGGATGGATTGGTTGCATGCATACTATGCTTCCATTGATTGTAGAACCCGTAGAGTCAAGTTCCAATTCCCAAGTGAACCCATTCTTGAGTGGGAAAGCCAAAATGTGGTAGTCAAGGGTAGGTTCATCTCTTGCATTAAAGCCCGTAAGTTGATCTCTAAGGGGTGTCTCTATCACCTTGTGAGGGTTAAGGATGTGGAGTCCAAAACCCTTCCTATAGAGTCGGTTCCGATCGTAAATGAATTCCTTGATGTCTTTCCTAATGACCTTCCCGGTGTTCCTCCCGAAAGGGAAATAGATTTTGGCATAGACCTCCTCCCCGATACTCAACCCATTTCTATTCCCCCTTACCGTATGGCCCCGGCGGAGTTAAAGGAGTTGAAGGAACAATTGAAGGACTTGTTGGAGAAGGGTTTTATTAGGCCTAGCCAATCACCATGGGGTGCACCGGTGTTGTTTGTGAAGAAGAAAGATGGGTCCCTTAGGATGTGTATTGATTACCGGCAACTCAATAGGGTCACCGTCAAGAATAAATATCCTCTTCCTAGGATTGATGACTTGTTCGACCAATTGCAAGGGGCTAGCCACTTCTCTAAGATTGATCTTCGGTCCGGGTATCATCAAGTGAAGGTGAGGGAGTGTGACATTCCCAAGACAGCCTTCCGGACTAGGTATGGGCATTATGAATTTGTGGTCATGTCCTTTGGGTTGACCAATGCACCGGCTATCTTCATGGACCTAATGAATAGGGTCTTTAAACCCTACCTTGATTCCTTTGTTGTGGTCTTCATTGATGATATTTTAATCTATTCGCATAGCGAGGAAGAACATATGGGTCACTTGAGGGTTGTGTTGCAAAGATTGAGAGAGGAGAAGTTGTATGCCAAGTATGAAAAGTGTGAATTTTGGTTGAGGGAGGTTGCCTTCCTAGGTCATGTGGTGTCGGGGGATGGTATTAAGGTAGACCCTAAGAAGACCGATGTGATTAGAAATTGGCCTAGGCCATTGACCCCGTCGGATATTAGGAGCTTCTTGGGCTTAGCGGGTTACTACCGGAGATTTGTGAATGGGTTTTCTTCTATTGCTTCTCCCATGACTAAGTTGACACAAAAGAAGGCTAAGTTTGAGTGGACCGACGAGTGCGAAAGGAGTTTTCAAACCTTGAAAGATAAACTTGTGTCCGCTCCTATATTGTCACTACCGGATGGGCTTGAGGGATTTGTTGTGTATTGTGATGCTTCTAGAGTTGGCTTGGGTTGTGTCCTAATGCAAAATGGTAAGGTGATAGCCTATGCTTCTAGACAACTCAAAGTGCATGAAAAGAACTATCCTACGCATGATCTTGAATTAGCCGCGGTGGTGTTTGCTTTAAAGATTTGGCGTCATTACTTGTATGGGGTACATGTTGATGTGTTCACCGATCATAAGAGCCTCCAATATGTCTTCACCCAAAAAGATCTCAACTTGAGACAAAGAAGGTGGCTAGAATTTCTTAAAGATTATGATATGAGTGTGCATTATCATCCCGGTAAAGCTAATGTGGTGGCGGATGCTTTGAGTAGGGTGTCTATGGGTAGCCTAGCTCATGTTGATATTGGTGATAGGGAAATGGCTAGGGAGGTGCATCGGTTGGCTAGGTTGGGGGTTAGGTTGGAAGAGGTTGGTAATGGTGGTGTGGTCGTTGTTGATGGTGCTAGGTCTTCCTTGGTTGATGAGGTGATAGCAAAACAAGATCTTGACTCTTCCTTGTTAGAATTGAAGGCCTTGGTGAAAGAGGGCAAGGTGGAAGTTTTCTCCCAAGGGGGAGATGGTGCCCTTAGGTACCAAGGTAGGTTGTGTGTGCCTTGTGTTGATGGTTTGAGGGAGAAAATTCTTGAGGAGGCTCATAATTCTTCCTACTCCATTCACCCCGGTTCCACCAAAATGTATAGAGATTTGAGGGATGTGTATTGGTGGGGAGGCATGAAGAAGGACATTGCCAAATTCGTCTCCGGTTGTCATAGTTGTCAACAAGTCAAGGCCGAACATCAAAGGCCGGGTGGTCTAACCCAAGACATAGAGATTCCTACTTGGAAGTGGGAAGAAATTAATATGGATTTTGTAGTTGGTTTACCCAAGACTAGAAAAGGTTTTGATTCTATTTGGGTGGTGGTTGATAGGATGACAAAATCGGCTCATTTTCTACCGGTAAAGACAACATATGGGGCGGAAGATTATGCAAGGTTATATATTCATGACTTGGTAAGGTTGCATGGGATTCCTCTATCCATCATATCGGACCGTGGTACTCAATTTACTTCACACTTTTGGAAGTCCTTTCAAAGGGGTCTAGGTACGAGAGTTAAGCTTACTACGGCCTTTCACCCGCAAACGGATGGACAAGCCGAAAGGACTATCCAAACACTTGAGGATATGCTTAGGGCTTGTGTATTGGAGCTTAAGGGTAGTTGGGATGATCATCTTCCATTGATTGAGTTTGCCTATAACAATAGCTATCATTCTAGCATCGGTATGGCTCCTTTTGAGGCTCTCTATGGGAGGCGTTGTAGATCACCGGTTGGGTGGTTTGAGGTTGGTGAGGTGGCCTTGTTAGGACCAGATCTAGTTATGGAGGCTCTTGAGAAGGTTAGGATGATTAGAGAAAGGTTGAAGACGGCCCAAAGTCGCCAAAAGTCCTATGCCGATGTGAGGAGAAGGGCTCTTGAATTCCAAGTTGGTGATTGGGTCTATTTGAAGGTGTCACCCATGAAGGGTGTGGTTCGTTTTGGTAAGAAGGGCAAGTTGAGCCCAAGATACGTGGGTCCTTATAAGGTGATGAGGAGAATTGGCAAGGTAGCTTATGAGTTGGAATTGCCTAGCGAAATGGATTTGGTTCATCCGGTATTTCATGTGTCTATGTTGAGGAAGTGTGTGGGTGATCCGAATGCCATTGTGCCTCTTGATGTTGTGGGTGTTGTTGAAGATAATTTGACCTATGAAGAGGTTCCGGTCCAGATTTTAGATAGACAAGTGAAGAGGTTGAGAAACAAAGATGTGGCTTCCGTTAAGGTCCTTTGGAGAAATCAACAAGTTGAAAGTGCGACTTGGGAGGCCGAAGCGGACATGCAAAGGCGATATCCTTATCTTTTCCACTCCACTCAAGCTTAAGGTATTGATCTAAACCCTTTATAAAATCTCAGGTCTTAAGTTCAGCCACCATGTCATTGCATACATTCATGTTTAAGTTAACAAGTTCATTGTGGTTTTACAACTATGTTGAAGTTTTTGAAATGAGGTGTAAGTGCATTGTTGCATCCCTATGTGGGCTGAATTTGCCATGTTTGTGTTTCTCATGTACGTTTCTTTGACATTCGGGGACGAATGTTCCCAAGGGGGAGATATTGAAACGACCCCAAAAATGCCCGAAAATGTGCTTCGAAAACACCTAAAATTGTAATTTCCATATATCTCAAAATCCGTGCATCATTTCGGAAATTCGACTTCATATTCTTATTCAGGGGGTCAAATTGAGTGGGAAATGAGTCTAACCCGAATTTTAGAACAACCGTATCAAAATTCGAAAATCGCAAAAAATGCGATTTTGAGGGTCAACTTTAAAGGGGCATATCTCTCAGCACACAAGGAACTGGAAGGAGCTCAAACTATCAAAATTAAAGCTCTGTGAGTTAGCTTTCCAACGCAATTTGTTTCACCTCATTCCGAGTTAGGATGAAGGAGTTATGACCATTTTCGTAAAACCTGTCCGGCAGAAAATGCAAATTCCAGTAGCCGAAAACACTGTTCACCCGCCTCAATTTTTTTTCTAAGTGTTGGGACGTTTTTTTATAAAAAGGGGACATATCCATACTTAGTCATTTAACTTCAAAACATCCAAAAACTCTCTCTAAACCCTCTCCAAAAATTCCACCAAGATCATCAACCAAATTCAAGGATCCCAAGCTTTAATTCCGGATTCAAGATTCAATCTCAAGCAATTCTCCATTCCAATCTTCATCAAGAATTCTCCAAAGTTGAGGTATGTGGGTTGATTGTGGAAACCTTCCTTTCCACAAGTCCAACCATTTATCCTCTATTTTACTTCAAGTTTATGGGTCCTTATGATCATTTATGAACTCTTGAATTATGGAATTATTACTACACATCCTATTATGGTCTATTTTTGTATATTATCATGAAATGGAATGATTATATGATGTTTATGGTTTTCATGCCTCCATGATCAAATTATGAAGGTTGTTATATATGTATATATATATGTATGTTGTTGGTGGGCTGTTTTATATGGATTTTGAAATTGGTTGGACTTAGTACTCTTGAAACACATGATTTTATTTACATGAACAAGTAGCCCACCATATGTTTGATAAAATGCCATTTATAGAATTCTTATGAAATGGAAGGTCCAATGTACGTCCTATGAGTCGGATGATTATATAAGTATTGAAATGATGATGAAATGGATACATGTATATGATTTTCTCTATATAGTGTGTGAGTCGACCAAGCCTAGCTCGGGGGGTTGTAGGCCCGGGTAACCGTATCAAGGGGTTGGTACCTTGGTTGCCTAGTACGGGGGGTAGTAGGCCCGTATAACCGTATCGAGGGGTTTGTACCTTGGTTGCCTAGTACGGGGGGTAGTAGGCCCGTATAACCATATCGAGGGGTTTGTACCTTGGTCCCTAGCTCGGGGGGTGGTAGGCCCGGGTAACCACATTGAGGGGTTTGTACCTCTTTCGCCTCTCCAAGGGGGTGGTAGGCCTTGGAAATACTATATTGATGGTCACTCACTACACATATACTATGCCCTACTAAATATGATTTTTATATAAGCATCATTATACATATCATCTCATTAATATGCTATCTATCGGGTACGATTATGCATTTTGCCTATGATGTCCATCCCTTGTTGCATTGCATTGCATCCCATATACTTAGTACATTCAAACGTACTAACGCATACTCTATGCCTACATGATGTCACCATGTAGGGACCGGAGCACCGCTTGACCCTCGTCCTCCGCGTGGCTAATACGATTTTCTATCAAGGTTATTGGTGAGTCCTCCATTCCGGGGACGTTGCTTATGATCTTTTGCTATGTATAAGACTTTTCCTTTTAGTTATGTTTTGTCTATGAGGGTGAGCTCAGTTGTTTTTCTTCGCCCCCGCTAAAGTACCTATGTTTAGAGGTGGTGTTGGACAAGTTGTGTATTATGTTTGAGCTTGATTCATCTATGGTATTTATGTATCATTTCTTCTTTTTTTCTTGCTCCCTTAGTCCCGATTTCCCCCTTGATTATGCTTATCGCTTATGGTCATTTTAATTGCTTCCGCGACCAATGATGTGTAAGATACGCTATGAGGCTTGTTTGGGGTTCCTTCGGTTTTCCCATTAGCCGGTCACGACTAGGCCCTAGGCTTGGGTCGTGACAGTGGGGTGGGAGGTTGGAGGCCATTTTCGCTTTGATCAGGATTATAGTGTAACACCTCAAGTTATTGGAGCCCAAATTCAAGGTATGTTACGGCAAAACTCTTTCTCCATATCTCATGAATTCTAAGTATTGTAAATCATCAAATGAGTCATTTTTACTATTCTATTGCTAGGAAGACCTTCTGTGAAGGGCATTGGGATGTCAGTTGGTCTTATTTCTTGAATTTATCATATTATTATTGTGTTTGTACTATTTGAAGTATACTTGACGGTTAAAGTTATTTTCCGTAGAATTTCTTATTTCTTATATCTATTAGCGAGCTATTGTCCTAAGAATGAGGGTAAATTGATGAAGATTTATTATGTTGTATTTAAGGGGATATGAAACTGTTCTTTCTTGTGAGAAATTCTTATCAAAAAAATTTCGAAAATCATAATCATACTAAACGTTGTACCTTATTCTTTTGGTTATATACTTGTCAAACAATTTTGTTTCTATGCAGACTCACTCCACTACCAAATTGGAGTTTCCTAAAGTAAATCAAGTCAGGCATGTCAGTCTCCTTTTGAGTTTATAAATGATTATTTTTTCTAAGTTGAAGTCCAGTCAAGAGCTTCAAATCTATACGCCTAAATGGTTGTACGAAAGTTAAGTGAAGTTACGATGAGACTCTTTAAGCACCTTAAGCTCCTTATGAATACCCTCAAGTTTAAGTTACCTTTCTAAAGTCAAATTCAGTATTCCGGTTTATTCTAAAAGCCTATGAGGTTTTATGAGTTGTTACATGTTATACGAAAGTGATTACGAGGTTTTGAAAACAAGAGTACCAATGGGCCAAGATTGGCGACATAGCAACGGTAACATATATGCATTATGAATCCATGACATAACATGCTATGCATTCTACTCCCGAGCTATAATTGGGAGGTATGGGGCCTATTGCCTATATTTATATGTATGAGACACCGATGGCCACAAGTTGGCGAATATGATGCCGGTTGGCTACCAGAAAACACCACCGTTGCTAGCATTTGCTTGGGTATGTCATGCATTTGCATCTATATATTTGTACTCATGACATACGATTACCCGAGCATATCATGCATATTTGACTACTAGGAGGTCAAACGTCAGCCACTGAGGATTTTAGAGTTTTAGTTTCAGGTGGTATCACTTTTACCCTTTTTATCGCAATTATTTATGATTTCACTCTCTTCCTTACTCAGTACATTTTCATTCGTACTGACGTCTCATTGCCTGGGGACGTTGCATGTCATGCTACAGGATCAGACAGATAGCTTGATTGGCCTTTGTAATAGGGGTGTTGTCTCAGCCTAGAGATGTTGGTAGTGGATAGAGTTTGCATACTATATTTTTATATATAGTTATTGGCATCGTTAAAAACTTTCTCCAACCATTTGAGTTGTAGTATTCGTAGAGACTTGTGGACATACTTCATTGGGTCTTCTTAGCTTCTATTGTAGCCTTGTCCGCTTATTGTATTTATGATTTCAGTTGCAGCCTTGTCAGCATGCTAGTTATTTATTAGTTAAGTTGGTCTTGCCCACCTATTTTATGTCTTTAATGTTGTTGTGACCTCACCGGTCTAGTTATCTTGTTTCAGCAGGTTATTGTGGGGGACTTCCCAGTTTATTGTTTCATTTGATTTATGTTTTAGTTGGTTCGCTCGGTCAAGTGAGGCATCAGGTGCCTGTCGCGCCTCCCCTAAATTGGGGCGTGACATATAGTCTTTCTTCTCTAAAACCTTTAAAGGAGGTTTCTCTTTCCATGTTTGAGGGGATAGTTTGATGGTTGTTTGATGCGACTTCCATGATCATGTCGTTGGTATCATAGTGATGGTTACTTTGAGTAAGGGAAAGGGCAGTGGTATTGTTCATCGGAGCGTTGGGAGAGGAAATGCATTGAGACCCACTATTTCTCTTTGCATTTAATCCAGGGCAAGTGTTTGCCTTGTGAATTCCTTCTTTTTAATTTTTGTTTCTCTTCATTAAAAGTTCTGGAAAGCTTTGGTTTAACATTGATAAGACACTTTATAGTTGGGGAACTAGTCTTTGGAATAAATATTCCGAGCCCATTCCCAATAATAATATTTCTTACATGTTTCTTGTTTCCACCATCTTCGGGTGTTTGGTTTGAGAAAACGGTGTTTAGGAACTTACATGAGCGGGGGTCATACACCTTTACATGTTGCTGATCGTGCCTTGTTTAGCCTTTGGATGTGTCTGAGTGCTTGTGTCGCTTTCTTTTTCTTAGAGAAGGAAACAATTTGCCAATTGTCTGGATGCTCAATTTCTTTAGATGTTGATGAATTGTGTTGATTTTGGTGGATTTAGGCTATTTCGGTACAACTCCTTAGCATATGGACTATTCTACCGCAGTCAAACACATGATCCTCTCCCCTTCGTAGATTACCTTTTGTTTGTGGCATCCGATTATCACTTCATTCTTGACCGACTCCTCTAGTGGGACTTGGATACAAATTCTTGCATACCTTCCTCGTAAGTGTAGTTGAGGTCTAAGTATCTATCTTGAGTAGTGCCCTCAATTTTCATCCAACTTTTTCTAGTGTGTTTTTTTCATAGAATTCAGTTCGTAATTGGGGTAGCCTAGCTCATATGGCTATGCGGGTTAAGGTGGATTGTTGGGCACAAAAATTGGCTCCCATCTCTTCACTGATAGAAAATTCCTGTAACGACCCTAAAAATGAACTAGTGAAACTAGAACCTCACATGTGAGTTTGGAGTTGAGAATTTGGTGAAATGATGAGAAATGACCGTGACGTCCGGTAACTAGTCATTTGAACTAGTGAGTTGTAAGGGTCAACTTTAAATGGTCATATCTTTTAGCTCAAAATGAATTAGGTGGACCTTTACCTATCCAATTAAAGGTCTTTGAGTCCTCTTTCCAACGCCACCGAGTTTGCCCAATTCCGACCTTGGAGTAAAAAGTTATGCCCTAAATAGTGAAGCCTGTCCAAAAGGACGAGTTTAGACGGGAAGGGGCAAAATCTTTTAAGTTAAGACTTTATGGGTCCTTAGTCCTTTTTCAAAATTGACCCTATGTTATTTTATTCTTTTCCTAGCAATTATAAGACCCTTTTATGACTTAATTCCTTTCATTTAAGTCACTCCTCTTAGAATTTCCAAAATCATTCCCTCTCTCAAATATTTCTCTCTAACTCAAGGAAGAAGAGGAGTTGGAGCTAGGGTTGAAGATTTCGAGTGCTTCTTCTTCAATTTTCGTGGATTTCCAACTTAGAGGTATGGGGATCCTTATCCTTGATTATTCTTTCTTTCAAGGAACCCAATCAAAAGGTTTTCAAGATTTTTCAAATACACACAAAAACCTATTTCGATTCTAGCATGGGTTCTTGCATAAAAAGGTTTTAAATGATGATTTATATGGTTATTAATGATTATTAATGGTTTTTAGAAAGAAATCCCCATGAACCCATGTCTTCTCAAATTCTCTAAATTTGGCCTAAAGTGGGTGTATTGATTTTGTGTAATTGATGGACGATTATTGTGTA
>NC_064284.1:34126356-34130816 GCF_019186545.1 Solanum stenotomum | reverse complement strand
TTTTTGCATGGTCTCCATACTTAGTACTTAATTGTGCTAACCCCTTTCTTTCCCTTTTTGGACTAAAGTGTAGGGATTTGGAGATGATGACATGTCATGGCTATTTGATAGGTTTCTAAGTGTTGAAGATGAAGACTTGGTGAGTCCTCATATATTCGAGGACAATACCCCATATGTTCTTTTATGTCTTTTTAGTACTGTTTAAGTTGTGTATGGGATTAGTCCCGAATTTTGTACTCTAAAGTATTAGATGGTTTTGAGACATCATGTATAAAGTCTAGAAAGTCTTCCGCTTGCTATTGTTTTTTTTTATGAAATGTTTTCTTGGTAAAGAAAGTTTTTCATTCATTATGGTTTTAGTGTCTATGCGATGAATGAATGCTAGGAGGCTTGTATTAAACCTCTTCGAGGTTGAGTACGCCGGTTACGACTAGGGGGTGATCCCGGGTCGTGACAATTCCAAGCAACGAACCATAGGCCTTCGTGTAGAATTTTATGCATATTTTGCACTCGACTGAGTTTGACAATATGGTAATCCCACCCTAGGCCTATCAATGTTAGCGGTTTGGTGAACTTCCATGTGTCTGTCAGTTTGTTCTTCAGGTACGCGTGAGTTAACTGTTTCCCGGATATTTTGATTATCACATATAGACACCATGGTTGATATAATCTTATGTTCTTCATCAATTAGGATGATTGCTTCATGTTGGAAGTAGGTTTCCTCCTCCATGGTATTTTTCTATTTGAGTGTTACGTATGTATGATTCAAAGTCTTTTGTTTATCTATAAGGATTTCCTTAAAAGTTTGTGGTATTTGGTTGTCTTCTATCATGGAGCTAGTTGTATCCGGGTTCCGGTGGTCGGGGGGTTTAGGGATGGTGATTTTGTGTATTTAGGGGACCATATTCTAGGAGATGTTTTTCTTCCGGAAATAGAATTTCCTCTATAGTTATATCACCTGAATTTTTGGACATGTTTCCACACTACTAAAGGAGGACTATCTTTGACCAGAAAAAAGGTGAAGGGTATTTTTAGATCAAAATGTGAGAATATTTTTAGACCAAAAGGTAGAAAAAGGATATTTTTGAGTCATTTTCAATATGTGAGGGGTATTTTTGGCCCTTTTCCCTATATTTAAAAGCATACATTCCTGAAATTATGTCAGATTCACCGTACATAAATATAAGAAATTGAAGAAAACATCCGGTTCTTACAAATCAAATAATTTGGGGGGAATTGATTTATTCTATTTAAACTAGGAAAAATTCTAATTTAGCGAGTCATACATTGGTATATGCATATACATACAACCCAAATATAATGAACAATCACAACTACAAGACACAAACTTAGACTAGTAAAAATCCTAATTTATCGACAAACCCTAAAGTTCTACTTCAAAATCAACAATGACGTCAATAATAACCAAACCCTAGATAATTTCTGATGAAAAATTCAATTTTAAGGTTAGACAACACAAAAAAAGGACTAACCTTCAAGTTATGTTGAACACCGGAACAATCACACATCCACAATTTTAGTATGTTATCAAGTTTGGTTGAACACCAGTCACGCTGCCAAGAACTATCACACATCTACGTTACCATGACAAATTCAGAAACACAATTGAGAAGAGTTAAAAAAAGACACTTTGTCATATTTGGTAGATGTAAAAAGTTTGGGGAAGAGGAAAGATCGGCAATTGTTTGTTAAATAATACAAATTTCTCTTTTTTGACTTTTTAATTTATAAAATATCTAATAATTTTTTAAAGTCAATTAGTTAACTAATTGACTAATTTAATTAATTAAATAGTGCATGTGAGACAATCACTTACAATTGACTGATTTAGTGGTCCAAAGTTTAGGATTGTTATATCAATTGTCATCAAAGTTCAAATTTCGGACCATCTTCCCACTTATTTACATCTCTAATTGTCAATAAATTATATGTTCAAAACATGATCAATATAATAGTTCTATCTTGTACGTAAAACTTTTATCTTATCAATTTTTTACTATAAAGATAAAGTTTGTGAAAACTCAAATTCCTCAAATATAATATTTTCATGAAATTTATTAACATATTTTATTCTAAAAGAGATGACTTGCTTAAAAAAACTATTTTCTCATTTTTACTTGGACAAAAAAAAAAGCAATATCAAGCTTTAACTGATAAATTAAAAAATAAAGTAAGTAATCTACTATATGTAATCAATTTCTATTACAATTAATTAATTTTGTTGTTGATTAATTTAAAGTATAATGATATTCTATTGTCAATATACGTAAATTAGACATAAACAATACTTCTTTTTCAAATTTGATTCGGCACTTCAAAATTAAATCAATCTTACATTAGTTAAAATGAAACAAAGTACAAACTTGATTATCTCTATAAATGGACTACTACTTTTTAAAAGTTGGTGGACACTCCTAATTTATCTTTAGTTATTATCCTTTAATCTCAATTTAATATATATTTTTACTATATTAAATTATTAATGACTGTCTACATTTATTAGAGAGAAACTAAATATGTTACTCCATCTATTTTTAAAAAGTTTTCATTTTGCTTATTTGAGTAAATTTCAAAGTTAAATTAGATTAATTAATTTGATATTTTAAAAATAAAATTTATATATTTAAAACTATAAAAAAAAATATTAATTGTAATTTTTTTCATATTAATATAATAAAAAAATAATTTAATAATATTCATCAAAATATAAATTGTTTGACTTAAAAAAATTACTCCCTTCGTCCCATATTAGTTGATCACTTTCTTTTCGACACGCATATTAAAAAATTATAAATAACAAGATAATTTTCCTAAGTCACCCCTTAAAAAATTTCTTGAGAATTTTACAAACAAACGTGAATACTTTAAAAAAGAATTAATTACAAGTGTAATATAAGAAAAAAAATTAATGTTTTCTTAATTTAGTTAAGTGGACAACTAATATGGAACAATTATTTTTAGTAAGATGATTAACTAATATAGGACGAAAGGAGTATGACAAATATTTAATAAACGGAAAGAGTATGAATTGAAGTGAGGTTATAAAAGAAGAATCTTAGCAGCTCAATTGTTTGACTATCTAAACTCCCATTAAGGATTTGATTTCAACATTGTAATTTCCTCCCCAATTTCCCTTATTTATGCTTTTCTTATAAAGTAGTGAGGAAATAGCTAAATGAAACATTTACGTACTTTTTGGTCACTTTTATTATGTGGTAACATAGGTAATGGGCCCCACATTTTACTCTTCCCAAATGCATGGAAGATTACATGGTCATCATAATGTACTCTGCAACTTTCTTGATCTTTTGGGAAATTCACTATTTTTGCTGCATTATGTATCAATGTCTTAAGTTAGTTTTTTTTATTACTCTCCCCGTCCAATAATAATGTTTCATTATACTATTTTGAGATGTCTAATAATACTTGTCAATTTATAAAATTAATAGATAATTTTATACTTAATTCCTAATATACCCTCATCATTAATTATAGTCATTTTCTTATTATAATTTTCACGATATTGTATTTATTACATTTAAAGGGTAATGTAGTAAAATCGTCCCTCTATCCATACTTCTTTAAGAAGTGTGCAAAGTTAATAGTGGACAAGTATTACTGGACAAATGAAGTAATGGATAAAATTGTTCTCGATAGTCCTCTTCTTCACATTTTTATATTATAGAATATTGTTAAAGTTTAAAATAGCTTTTTTTTTAAAAATATATCAATGAACAGTTTTTACCCTTTAAGTTTATCAAATATTCACTAAACTTTAATCGTTAAATTTTAGCTTTAAGTGTCAAAAACACATTTAAATTATTTTCATTTTTGGGTTTCATATCTAAATTATTGAGAGTGTGAGTTTCATACCTAAATTATTACTTATTAGTTTGAGAAACACACATCAATGGTGTATGTAATACACTCTCTCTGTTACTTGCAAAAACCTTTCCACATGGATTAAATATCCACTTGGCAAAAATTAAATAAACTATTAATATTAGTTAAAAACTAAATATTAAAGTATTAATATCCAAAAACATAAAAAAAATATTCTTTTTACAAATATTTTTCTCACCTCAATCCACCATCTCCTCCCTCCACCTCCCACGACAACCCCCCCCCCCCCACACTCCTTTTATTTCCGCTCCTAATTTATTTATTTATTTTTACATTTTTCTTGTTTTGTGTTAGATGTGCACACATATTTTTAGAAAATTATTTGGTTCTACTTGTGTACTGAATATAACATAAATAAAAAAAATTGTTTTAAAAAAAATCTTGCGGCATGTAAAAAGAATACTTTTATATATCTAATACAAAAGGAGAAAAAAAATTGGAAGCAGAACGTTATGTGAGTGGGATATAATATTTTTTTAAAAAAATAATATCCAAATTATTATTTGAAGGGATTTGGGTGTGGGGGGGGGGGGGGG